>NC_053027.1:17119724-17356545 GCF_003073215.2 Triticum urartu | reverse complement strand
GAATTCTATATCATTTCCCATCAACAATATGTCATCCACATACAATATGAGAAATGCTACAGAGCTCCCACTCACTTTCTTGTAAATGCAGGCTTCTCCATAAGTCTGCATAAACCCAAACGCTTTGATCATCTCATCAAAACGAATGTTCCAACTCCGAGATGCTTGCACCAGCCCATAAATCGAGCGTTGGAGCTTGCACACCTTGTCAGCATTCTTAGGATCGACAAAACCTTTCGGCTGCATCATATACAATTCTTCCTTAAGGAAACCATTAAGGAATGCCGTTTTGACGTCCATTTGCCATATCTCATAATCATAGAATGCGGCAATTGCTAACATGATTCAGACGGACTTCAGCTTCGCTACGGGTGAGAAAGTCTCATCGTAGTCAACCCCTTGAACTTGTCGATAACCCTTAGCGACAAGTCGGGCTTTATAGATGGTCACATTACCATCCGCGTTTGTCTTCTTCTTAAAGATCCATTTATTTTCTATGGCTCGCCGATCAACGGGCAAGTCAGTCAAAGTCCATACTTCGTTTTCATACATGGATCCTATCTCTGATTTCGTGGCTTCCAGCCATTTGTCGGAATCCGGGCCCGCCATCGCTTCTTCATAGTTCGAAGGTTCACCATTGTCTAACAACATGATTTCCAAGACAGGGTTGCCGTACCACTCTAGCGCGGAACGTGTCCTTGTCGACCTACGAAGTTCAGTAGCAACTTGATCTGAAGTTTCATGATCATCATCATCAACTTCCTCTCTAGTCGGTGCAGGCACCTCAGGAACATTTTCTTGAGCTGCGCCACTTACTGGTTCAAGAGGCAATACTTCATCAAGTTCTACTTTCCTCCCACTTATTTCTTTCGAGAGAAACTCTTTCTCTAGAAAGGACCCATTCTTGGCAACAAAGATCTTGCCTTCGGATCTGAGGTAGAAGGTATACCCAATAGTTTCTTTAGGGTATCCTATGAAGACGCATTTTTCCGATTTGGGTTCGAGCTTTTCAGGTTGAAGTTTCTTGACATAAGCATCGCATCCCCAAACTTTTAGAAACGACAACTTAGGTTTCTTACCAAACCATAATTCATACGGTGTCGTCTCAACGGCTTTCGACAGAGCCCTATTTAAAGTGAATGTGGCAGTCTCTAAAGCATAGCCCCAAAATGATAGCGGTAGATCGGTAAGAGACATCATAGATCGCACCATATGTAATAGAGTGCGATTACGACGTTCGGACACACCATTACGCTGAGGTGTTCCAGGCGGCGTGAGTTGTGAAACTATTCCACATTTTCTTAAGTGTGTTCCAAATTCACTACTCAAGTATTCTCCCCCACGATCTGATCGCAAGAACTTGATTTTCCTGTCACGTTGATTCTCAACCTCACTCTGAAATTCCTTGAACTTTTCAAAGGTCTCAGACTTGTGTTTCATTAAGTAGAGATACCCATATCTACTCAAGTCATCAGTGAGGGTGAGAACATAACGATAGCCACCGCGAGCCTCAACACTCATTGGACCGCACACATCAGTATGTATGATTTCCAATAAGTTGGTTGCTCGCTCCATTGTTCCTGAGAACAGAGTCTTGGTCATTTTACCCATAAGGCATGGTTCGCACGTGTCAAATGATTCTTAATCAAGAGACTCTAAAAGTCCATCTGCATGGAGCTTCTTCATGCGTTTGACACCTATGTGACCAAGGCGGCAGTGCCACAAGTATGTGGGACTATCATTATCAACCTTACATCTTTTGGTATTCACACTATGAATATGTGTAGCATTACGCTCGAGATTCATTAAGAATAAACCATTCACCATTGGAGCATGACCATAAAACATATCTCTCATATAAATAGAACAACCATTATTCTCGGATTTAAATGAGTAGCCATCTCGAATTAAACGGAATCTTGATACAATGTTCATGCTCAAAGCTGGCACTGAATAACAATTATTGAGGTTTAAAACTAATCCCGTAGGTAAATGTAGAGGCAGCGTGCCGACGGCAATCACATCGACCTTGGAACCATTCCCGACGCGCATCGTCACCTCGTCCTTTGCCAGTCTCCGCTTATTCCGCAGCTCCTGCTTTGAGTTACAAATGTGAGCAACCGCACCAGTATCAAATACCCATGAGCTACTACGAGTACTGGTAAGGTACACATCAATTACATGTATATCACATATACCTTTAGTGTTTCCGGCCTTCTTGTCCGCTATGTATTTGGGGCAGTTCCGCTTCCAGTGACCACTTCCCTTGCAATAAAAGCACTCAGTCTCGGGCTTGGGTCCATTCTTTGGCTTCTTCCCGGCAGCTTGCTTACTGGGCGCGGCAACTCCCTTGCCGTCCTTCTTGAAGTTTTTCTTACCCTTGCCTTTCTTGAACTTAGTGGTTTTATTCACCATCAACACTTGATGTTCCTTTTTGATTTCCACCTCTGCTGATTTCAGCATTGAATATACCTCAGGAATGGTCTTTTCCATCCCCTGCATATTGAAGTTCATCACAAAGCTCTTGTAGCTCGGTGTAAGCGACTGAAGGATTCTGTCAATGACCGCGTCATCCGGGAGATTAACTCCCAGCTGAGTTAAGCGGTTATGCAACCCAGACATTTTGAGTATGTGCTCACTGACAGAACTATTTTCCTCCATCTTACAGCTGAAGAACTTGTCGGAGACTTCATATCTCTCGACCCGGGCGTGAGCTTGAAAAACCATTTTCAGCTCTTCGAACATCTCATATGCTCCGTGTCTCTCAAAACGCTTTTGGATCCCCGGTTCTAAGCTGTAAAGCATGCCGCACTGAACGAGGGAGTAATCATCGACACGTGATTGCCAAGCGTTCATAACGTCTTGGTTCTCTGGGATAGGTGTGTTACCTAGTGGTGCTTCTAGGACATAATCTTTCTTGGCAGCTATGAGGATGATCCTCAGGTTCCGGACCCAGTCCATATAGTTGCTGCCATCATCTTTTAGCTTGGTTTTCTCTAGGAACGCGTTGAAGTTGAGGACAATGTGGGCCATTTGATCTACAAGACATATTGTAAAGTTTTTAGACTAAGTTCATGATAATTAAGTTCATATAATCAAATTACTCAATGAACTCCCACTCAGATAGACATCCCTCCAGTCATCTAAGTATAACATGATCCGAGTTAACTAGGCCGTGTCCGATCATCATGTGAGACGGACTAGTCAACATCGGTGAACATCTTCATGTTGATCGTATCTTCTATACGACCCATGCTCGACCTTTCGGTCTTCTGTGTTCCAAGGCCATGTCTGTACATGCTAGGCTCGTCAAGTCAACCTAAGTGTATTGCGTGTGTAAATCTGGCTTACACCCGTTGTATTCGAACGTTAGAATCTATCACACCCAATCATCACATGGTGCTTCGAAACAACGAACCTTCGCAACGGTGCACAGTTAGGGGGAACACTTTCTTGAAATTTTTTACGAGGGATCATCTTATTTAAGCTACCGTCGTTCTAAGCAAATAAGATGTAAAACATGATAAACATCACATGCAATCAAATAGTGACATGATATGGCCAATATCATTTGCTCCTTTGATCTCCATCTTCGGGGCTCCATGATCATCGTTGTCACCGGCATGACACCATGATCTCCATCATCGTGTCTTCTTTGAAGTTGTCTCATCATCTATTACTTCTACTACTATGGCTAACGCTTTAGCAATAAAGTAAAGTAATTACATGATGTTTATGTTGACACGCAGGTCATGAATAAATAAAGACAACTCCTATGGCTCCTGCCGGTTGTCATACTCATCGACATGCAAGTCGTGATTCCTATTACAAGAACATGATTATCTCATACATCACATATATCATTCATCACATCCTTTGGCCATATCACATCACAAAACACTTGCTGCAAAAACAAGTTAGACATCCTCTAATTGTTGTTGCAAGTTTTTACGTGGCTACTATAGGTTTCTAGCAAGAACGTTTCTTACCTACGCCCAAACCACAACGTGAATTGTCAATTTCTATTTACCCTTCATAGGGACCCTGTTCATCGAATCCGATCCAACTAAAGTGGTAGAGACAGACACTTGCCAACCACCTTATGCAACTAGTGCATGTCAGTCAGTGGAACCGGTCTCACGTAAGCGTACGTGTAAGGTTGGTCCGGGCCGCTTCATCCCACAATGCCGCCGAATCAAGATAAGACTAGTAACGGCAAGATAATTGACAATATCGACGCCCACAACTGCTTTGTGTTCTACTCGTTCATAGTAACTACACATAGACCTGGCTCATGATGCCACTGTTGGGGAACGTAGCAGAATTTTAAAATTTTCTATGCATCACCAAGATCAACCTATGGAGTCATCTAGCAACGAGGGAAAGAGGAGTGCATCTACATACCCTTGTAGATCACGAGCGGAAGCGTTCAAGAGAATGGGGTTGATGGAGTCGTACTCGACGTGATTCAAATCACCGATGACCAAGTGCCGAACGGACAGCACCTTCGCGTTCAACACACGTACGGTTGGGAAGACGTCTCCTCCAACTTGATCCAGCAAGGGGGAAGGAGAGGTTAATGAAGATCCAGCAGCACGACGGCGTGGTGTTGGAAGCAACGGTGATCTCGGCAAGGCTTCGCCAAGCGCAGGGAGACGGAGGAGTGTCACGGGGGGGGGGGGGGGGGGGGGGGGGGGGGGGGGGGGGGGGAGAGGGAGAGGCCCAGGGGCTTGGGTGCGCAGCCCTCCCTCCCCCACTATATATAGGGTGCCTGGGGGGGAGTGCCGGCCCTAGGAGATCCAATCTCCTAGGGGGGCGGCGGCCAAGGGGGTGCCTTGCCCCCCAAGGCAAGGGTGGCGCCCCCCACCCCTAGGGTTTCTAACCCTAGGCGCAGGGGGAGGCCCAAGGGGGGCGCACCAGCCCACTAGGGGCTGGTTCCCCTCCCACTTCAGCCCATGGGGCCCTCCGGGATAGGTGGCCCCACCCGGTGGACCCCCGGGACCCTTCCGGTGGTCCTGGTACAATACCGGTGACCCCCGAAACCTTCCCGATGGCCGAAACTGGACTTCATATATATAAATCTTTACCTCCGGACCATTCCGGAACTCCTCGTGATGTCCGGGATATCATCCGGGACTCCGAACAACTTTCGGGTTACCGTGTGCTAATATCTCTACAACCCTAGCGTCATCGAACCTTAAGTGTGTAGACCCTACGGGTTCGGGAGACATGCAGACATGACCGAGAAGCCTCTCCGGTCAATAACCAACAGCGGGATCTAGATACCCATGTTGGCTCCCACATGCTCCACGATGATCTCATCGGATGAACCACGATGTCAAGGATTCAATCAATCCGTATACAATTCTCTTTGTCAATCGGTACGTTACTTACCCGAGACTCGATCGTCGGTATCCCAATACCTTGTTCAGTCTCGTTACCGGCAAGTCACTTTACTCGTACCGTAATGCATGATCCCGTGATCAACCACTTGATCACATTGAGCTCATTATGATGATGCATTACCGAGTGGGCCCAGAGATACCTCTCCGTCATACGGAGTGACAAATCCCAGTCTCGATTCATGCCAACCCAACAGACACTTTCAGAGATACCTGTAATGTACCTTTATAGTCACCCAGTTACGTTGTGATGTTTGGCACACCCAAGGCACTCCTACGGTGTCCGGGAGTTGCACAATCTCATGGTCTAAGAAAATGATACTTGACATTTAGAAAAGCTACAGCAAACGAACTACACGATCTTTGAGCTATGCTTAGGATTGGGTCTTGTCCATCACATCATTCTTCTAATGATGTGATCCCGTTATCAATCACATCCAATGTCCATAGTCAGGAAACCATGACTATCTTTTGATCAACGAGCTAGTCAACTAGAGGCTCACTAGGGACGTGTTGTGGTCTATGTATTCACACATGTATTACGATTTCCGGATAACACAATTATAGCATGAACAATAAACAATTATCATAAACAAAGAAATATAATAATAACCATTTTATTATTGCCTCTAGGGCATATTTCCAACAATTATGCGGATTTATTCCAAACCAACATCATAAGGTAAATGTGTAGGTGTGAAGTCCCGCTGACTAGAATGAGTGTTTCAAAGGTGAAACAATCCAAAGGTTAAAATCATTTTACACTTTTATACCATCTCCATCAAATTAATAATAAAAGTCATTTCTCGAAAATAATTGCTACAATCCAATTTTCTTTATGATTTCATGACCCCTCAGGAATGCTAATCATAGCGTGTAAGATCCTTCCTTTCTTTTACTTGTTTAAAAAGTTTTAAATGGCAATTAGAATGGACAAACAAGCAAATAACAATTATGCTACTGAGCTAACCTTGCCAAAAGCACATAAAAGTTAAGTACCCAGGGCCGGTCCTGGGATTTCCGGGGCCCGGGGCGAGACAACACGGAGGGGCCCTAAAGCCACATAAACATATTCATATTTTTCTTTCTATTTCAACCACAAATAAATATTTGGCAGACTATAATTTATGATGTCTTGTCTTCTTGACTATTAAAAAACAAGGGTCAGAAACATTCACAGTAAAAGTTGATCGATCTCGTCAATCTACCATTATATATATTTGTATTGTTAGGTGAATTAGTAGCACTTTCATGCCTACTAATTTTTTTTGTCTTCCTACAGTTTTCACTAGTTGTCTTTGACACCTAAAGTTAGCACTTTTTTAAAAAATCGCTCCTTGGAGTTGGCAGTAGAAATACTGTTTTTTGCAGGGAATCAGTAGAGCACTTGTATCTGCTCTAAAAAAATGCCAACAACTCATGTGGGACTCGATCAACTCATATGCATGTTTTTCCCCATTATCAGATGGATTATTGCTAGATAGCATCTTGCTAAATGAATAGCAATCTTGCTAATCAACACACAACATATGATACAAGAAATTAAGAATACTGCTAATTACATAAAGGTGCTAAGAAAGGCATGGAACAAGGTACCTGGATGGCTAGATAATTCGAAATCGCAAGATTCTGCTGCTACGTCACGAACAAAAGTCCAAGTTTCTCTTTTCTAATTCCAATCAATACAAGAAATTGGAGTGTGAGAAAGAGATATGTATGAGAGAATAATCTTCACGAAACAAACGAATGATCTAACAAGAATAAAGAAAGAGAAAATTTGCGGTTAAGAGAAGATTGATGGGAATCTGGAAACCGCATTACCTTCTTCCACTAATGACGCCCGGCAGCCGAACTTACTATGTATTAGACGAGTGGGCAGGGCGCCGCCATCTATGGTATGGCCGATTTGTTGCCAATCGGGGAGGAGGAGTATAAGCTGAGAAGATTGCACGGCGTGCTAATTGATCAATTAACTTTTGTTTCCTTTAGGAGAATCAGTCGACCTATTATAGGCTAAGCAATTACACACGTATATAGGGCAACCAATCAATCGGGGGGCCCTTCCTACTCGGGGGCCCCGGGCGGCCCCCCCCCCCCCCCCCCCCCCCCCCCCACTCAGGACCGGCCCTGTAAGTACCAAGTCGCTTAAAGAAGAGTTGCAATCCCAATAATGCACTGTCAGGAATCAACAAGCATGTCATAAAAATCATATTACCTGGATGTGATAGAAAGCTTACCGCTTGATACTATAGCGACAGTGGGAAGTTACTATATGTGCGGCCCAACCGTTGACCACACAGTCTCTCGAGCTAAAATGTTCGGACGTCCAGCATGAAAACGCCTCGATCGGGGCAACGGGCTTCGCAACTGATACAAGAGGAAGTACCTCTCCGTTGAACCTACGATGTAGCGCCCATAACCCAATGAGATTGTTTTCTCCTCTAGCCACTGGCTCAAACTCGCACCATCGTTTTGCCTAATGCTATAATTGAGCTTGGATCCCCCATAATGAAGCATGAACACCCCAGGCCCGCCTTCCCCAACCTCCACCATGGCCATAGCAAAACCATCAAGTGCGATTTCAGCAATGGAGAACTCCATTCTATGGGTGTCGAGCACCAACATTTTAGTTCCATACATAAAATATGACATCCAGTAAAAGCAGCCACACGCATATTGATGTGAGTAGAGAGGTGTCGCACTTTCCACACTTAACAAGCCGGCATATCGACATTGATTGTTGCTTGAAGATTTGTGCTTTCTTTTTTCTAATTTTTGAGGAACTTCTTTTTTCTATATTTGTGGCGTGTCTGATCTGGGCTGGGAATTTGACTGACCTCTCTTTTGGGTCAGTCAATCCTTAATAGGCCGAAGCCCATCAACCCATCTGACGACCCAGCCTTCCCCTATCTTTTTTTTTATTTTGTTGTCTATCATTTTTTCTGTTCTAATTCGTTTTTGCTTTTCCTTTTACTTTTTTTTTTTAATTATTAGGTTTTTTTAATGAGTATTCTTAGGATGTTATGCAAGTGTAAAAGTGTGTACATAAATCCTATACAATATGTGCAACAATTGCACTATTATATAATTACTAGCAAAGTGACCCGCTCGATGCATGTGCCAGAACTTTAGATAGTTTAATAACGACACATATTATTTGATTTGTATGAAGAAAATTTGGCATCATCCTTATTGGCTTATATTTTTTCTAATATAAAATTGTAATGCCATATAGTAATTTAGCATTATTCTATATATGAGTGAACATTTTCATCAAATAAACTTCATATATCATGTTTTAGAAATAAATATTACTGAAAAAGAGTGGATGATATAACCTTTCCTATTAACATTTGTATATTTTGTGAAGGCACCATTTTTAACGTAAAAGCATTATAAATATTTATTTTATTTTGTGTAGACATGTTGTTACTCCTATTGACAATCTTCATTGTATAATACAATATTTTAGACATTAATATTCTCTGAAGGTGGAATTCTAATCCCTATTACTATGAATATATGATTATGTTGTTGAAGATGACAAAAAATAATTATGATTTGCTAGTATTCTTTAAGATGGAAAAACACGCGCACACCTTACTTTTAAGCCCCCGCACTTGCGGGCCCCAACCGGAGAAACGACGGCCCAAGAGTCGCCGACGGCCCAGGAGTCAACCCACGCTACGCCGAAACGTGCAACGAAACCTATCCCAAATCGAATCCACCGCCGCGGCGCCGCTCCCCCTTCGGCCGCCCTAGCAACTCCTCCGGCGGCTGGCGAGCGAGTAGAGATGAACGCCGCTGCTCCCGCCGTCCCGCCTCCGCTCAGGCTTTTACTCCACCTCAATCTGCGGGCGGGGAATTTTGGATTCCAGCAACAACGGGCGCGTCGGTGATCTTCGGCGCGTGGCTGCGACAGAGCTCGACGCGCCTAGGCGGTTGATCTGGCCGGGTGTCCATGGCCGATGGCGGCTTCAAAGGATCGACAACGCTGCCACGGGTAGAGATCGACGGCAATAGGCCTGATCTGTGGCCCCTCCAGTGGATTCGTCGCTCCTCTTCCACGGCCACCAATGGCGCAGGCCCCTTTCCTCGTCGAACGCTCGCTCAGGGGCTCTGTTCCTCAGCCGGTGAGCCCCCGTCTCTTCGACGGCAGCGGCACAGGCCGCACCTTGAGCTTCACATCTCTTCCACGACAAGCGGCACAAGCAACATGTTTTCTAGGGTTTTGTTTCCCCGCCTCCTTTCTTCGCAGTGGCACATCAACGGCATTGCCAACAACCTGCCAGGTGCATTCTTCCCCATAAATCTGTAAGCTTTTGAGACATCCGGAAGTGTCTTTGTTTGTAAATTAATTAAGCAGTCTGGTAGATTTGAAAGAAAGAAATTGCAGATTTGGAAAGGAGGAACATCCAAATTAAGCAGATTTGATTTGTCTTTCTGTTCTGAACAGGGCACTGAACTTCAGAATTTACCTTGCTCTTCTGAACTGCATATTTGTCTCACTGCCAACATAATATCTGCATACGCTGCATCCAAATTAAGCAGTACCAGTCCCAAAATAATTACTCTGGCCAGAGAAAGAAGCCAGTGTTCGCCGTGCTCTGTTTGATCTAATACAGGTAATTTGGTCTTCTGTTGTGCACACCATCATTTGTCATTGTTCTATACGTTCTACTTCAAATATGTGTAGCTAGACTATGTTAAAGTGATCTTTTCGATTTGCTGTCTTGTGTAATTGAAGAATATGAGAGAAGCAATTAGACACCGACTGTGTATGCACTAGGCAGAGCTGTTTTATGCAATGCTTGTTGTCACAGTAGCATATATCCGTGGGGAGAGGAGACCAAGAGAGTACATCATAAATCATTGCCTTGCCATGGAATATTAAAAACTCTCTGACTGCCTTTTCATATCATGGTATCCACAAGAACCTGCCTATCCTGTATGTTTTAGCATGCTCCACACAAATAGATAAATTAATTTCTCCAAGTATGCTTCTCCTGCTATCAGTTCCTGAATAATTATACCACAGTGCCCCACACAAATAGATAAATTATTTTCTATGTGTATGCTTCTCCTTTTATCAGCTCCTGGAGAATTATACTGATGCCGCATGCTTTATTGGCAAGATTTTTATGTCTTGAGCAAGAACTTATTAGTTTGAGATTATTGCATATAAGAAGATTGATCTTGCCTCTTCTGCAATCTGGTAGATTTTGAAAGAAAGGAATTGCAGATTTTATTTGGACAAAGAGATGAAGCCAGAAAGGTAAATTTCTTGAGTTATACAGAATGTTCGCCTTGTGTTGGAGGCATCTGACACAAGTCTTTGCTGCTGTACTCTAAGCTAGATTCTTTGACGTTCTCTGAATTTCATTTGTCTGCATAATAAATGTTTTTGCTCCTGGCTTGCTAGGCATACTTTGTTCCTGGCTAGGAATAGTTTCTAAACAGTTTTACAAATGGTGACAAAGAAATGGTTTGTTTACTTTCTTGTATGACCGTGGAATCATGAGTTCATGACATATAACCTTTAATGTGGATTATAACATGATGTACCTTTCCTGATCTAGGACTATTTTTGGTTCGTATTCATGCAAGCACTTCTCTGAGGATATTGAATTTTTCACCTGTACCGAACTTTTCTGGAGCTATTGAAACATCCCCTTGCACTGAAATTTGACTACTACTGAAATTTTGTCAAGATACTTGGACTTCTTGGACTTGAATGTACCCTGTTTGTGTTGTACTGAAATTTACCTTGTTTGTACTAAAATTACAAAAAGGCTGGTTCGTTTCTTTAAAATTAGTCATCTGATGTGCATGTTGATCCTCCCAAAGATATATGTTTGACACAGTCAATGTTGCACCGCTAGAATATTTATGCCCCCGTTGCAACACAGGGGAGTTTCCTAGTTATAATAGTAATGTGTTTGAGAGGTGAATTGGAAACTCTACGTCTTGTGGGTTTCTATCTATTCGGTGGTTACTTGGGAGAGAAAAATTAGAGACCTTTGCAGCATTGCTTGAGAATAGAGATGATTTAGATCTATTGGTGTTCGCGGGTTTGATTTTGTTGTGATTATTTGGAGAAAACATCTCGAAACTTTGCTGATCCTGAAGGTGAATAATGAATATATGGAGCTATATTTTCCTGTTCGCCGATGGGTCATTAATGCTTTGCCCGTCAAGTTATGAAATGTTTAGTCAAAAGTAGTCGCAAATTCCATACCCTACAAGAAAAATGAAGATATCATTAGATTCAACAAACAAACTTTCTTCTGACTTTAGTTGTTAATAGCGTGCCCCATACTGTTTTTTTTCAATATTGTTGTAACGACTCCTCGGCCACTTGTGCCAGGCCATGGCGACAACTAGTTCCACATCCACAACTCTGGCCGCCATGCCCATAGTATCTTCTACATGCAGGTGCGCCACTGACTACAAGCCCAGTTTGAGCTTGCTTCTATAAATGAATAATTGAATACACTGCATCTCTCAGATTATTAGCAATTCTCTTTCGATGTAGGTAGTCTGTGTTCATCTCTAGCCCTGTGTGTGTGCGTGTGTGCGTGTGCGGAACTAGGTCACCCATGTTTTCTTCAAGCTCAAGTTCATCACTTCTTGTTTTGTTTTTCGATTTGACCTCAAGATTATTTGTTATTTCTCTTGCCCTTCTTGTGCAGCAGGATTCGATTCGGTATAACACCATCACCGATGCAGACGATAAGGGGTTCATCGCGCCAGGCACCTTGGCGTTGCTTCCGTGAGATGGTGGCCGCGGCTACAGAAACAGCTACGGTGAGTTCCTCTCCTCACCTCCAGTGGTTGCTCTGAGCTCAGTGTGGCCATCGTGCCATGGCTATATCTGGTTAGGCTGCTACAGTACGCCCTTGCATAACGATGGTGCTACTGTTTGTTTGTTTGTTTGTTTCTCTGCCTTGCTGCCACTAGCCTGCCTGATAGAAACTTGTTGAATATATATGTCTTTGAGCAGGAATTGATAGAATATATATAGCTCATGTCCATGTTGATTCCCATCCCACTCAAAGTCTGAAACACTTCTTCTTCTTCGCACTCAACAACTAGGCAGCACTCAACAACAACTACACACATGGAGCAGTCTTGTTCGTTTCAGGATGTAGTATCACCACTTTATTTATTCCCTGCCTGCCTCCATGATATTCTGACTGCATATATGTGGTCTGTGTACCATCCATGATATGCACTTGCATCCTCAACTCATGTTGGTATTGTTTTATATTCAAGGATGCCTTCCTACTCCTGCTAGTTTAGTTGTTGTGTGGCCTTGTTTCCATGATGATGAAATTCCAAATATACAAATTATTCATACTACATGGAGGGCCGGTGCGGGTGCTTTGGACACTCATTTTATGTCACGTCATTCAATTAAGAAAGGCATTTTTGACAGCGTCAAAGTAAGAAGTCGTGTCAAGAAGAGTGGTGCCAGAATAACCATAGCGTTCAATAGAGGAAAGCGGGCGAGCACAGAAGCCATAGTAGGTCGAGTTGGAGGCAGTGCGTTACCAATAGAAGGAGGTTTTGTAGTTGAGGGAGATGGCGAATTAGAGGAATCCACAACACGTGGACGACCAATGTGGTAAGAAGAGGATGAGGGGGAATTACCGGAGAAGCCTCACAGGACGAGCGAGGTTTGAGGTAGCCTCAGGTAATGAACGAGGCAAGGAAGCCACATGTGACACTGGTATGGAGTCTAGAATATTAGTACGGGAAGACACGGTGGGATGGGTGGATAAGGACAATGCGTGGGTGATAGGTGTATCTGCAAAAGTGAGGAAAGAAATATCGTCAATGGGAGGATGGACATGGATTGAAAGGATGAGACTCATCAAAAGCCACATCCTGAGAAATGAGCATCCCATGAGAAGGATCCTAACAAGTTATATTCAATAGACTGAGCAACCAGTTTGGTGCGTTCAAGGGGGGGGGGGGGGGGGGGGGGGAGGGGCGCAAAAAGAAAAGGTAGCAACCGCAACCAAACAAAAGAAGCGTTGAGTAGCCATGAGAATGACCAAAAAGATGCTTGAGAGAACAAGATCAAAAGGACGTTGAGAGATCGTCTCAGAATGAGGATGAAGTAATCATGTTTACCAAGCCGACAAACTTGACAGTTTAAAGACAACACCCGAGATAGATACAAGAAAATCACGTTGAGAGGTGAGGGACGAGAGCCATACAATTGACCGACGATGATGCCACAGAGAGTCGGTCGCCAAGGAAACAGACGAAGAAAAGGTAGCAACCGCAACCAAACAAATGAAGCGTTGAGTAGTCACAAGAACAACTAAAAAGACGCTCGAGAGAAATGTCACCCTGTGGAGCAGAGGAAGGGTGAATATTGATGAGATGGGTGGAAGTAGGAACAATCTCAACCCAAAAGTGAGGTGGAAGAGAGGCAGCGATCATCGACGCACGAGCTACCTCAAGAAAGTGACGATGGTTGCGCTCATCAACACCATTTTGAGCATGAGCACTAGGAGAAGAGAACTGACCAAGTGCGCCCTGCTCAGCGAGGAATCCCACAACAAATGAGAGATACTCACGAGCAGAATCTGCACGGAAGACACTGATGGGAGTGGAAAACTGGGTATGAACCATGGTGTTAAACTTCTCACCGCTAAGATCTCACTACAAGAAGATACGAAATATATCCATGTGTGTCGAGAGTAATCATCTATAAACATAATATAGTAGCGATGGCCTCCATTCGAGGCGAAGGAAGCTGGACCCCAAACATCAGAGTGAACAAGATTGAAAGGATGTTGAGACACCGCCTCGCTATGAGTATAAAGTAACCGAACCTGTTTACCAAGCTGACAAACCCGATAGTTTAAAGACACAACACCTGAGACAGATCCAAGAAAACCACCTCGAACTAAGGACGAGGGATGAGAGCCATACAAGTGACCCACAATGATGCCACATAGAGCCGACAGCCGAGGAAACATAGGTGAAGAGAGTAGCGGTGGCAGCAGCAAGGCATGTGAAGCCATTCAAGCTCCTGGAGGAGCTGGGAGTCACTGCACCGAGGGCCAACACAAAGTAGAGCACACGTGTGACGATCTAATCTAAACAAGAGCCAAAGATGAGGATGACTACCCCTGAGTCAACAATCTTACACATGAAATGAGCTACATGGTAAGTCAAGGAACATGACAATGAAGTGCTGATAGTGCCATCAACAATAAGAACATGAATATGAGAGTTTAAAGGTTTGAATGGAGGACAAACTGGAAGAAGCATGAGTCATATGAAAAGACTCTCCAATATCAAGTATCCATGGAAAGATGTGCTTCCAGCCTACAAATGAGTTCAGTGCTCAACCTCATGGCAACACACTTATATGCTAATTCTTGGACATTTCTAATAACAAGAAGCCTTACTCCTATTTTGGTATTTTGGCCTGAGGTAGTTGGGCTAGTAGGTGCCAAGGTGGTCATGGAAAGAAAATCGAGCTTGAACAAACCCGATGTGTAAGGAGAAAGATGATTTTGACCCTTCCTGGTTATGACTTTGGTACGAAGCCACCTCGCAAGATGTTATGATTGCAGGCAACCTCGCGTTAGTCAAGGACTTGCCCTTGGTGCCAGGGGAAAGAAAGTGACAAGTCTTATAGAATACCACGAGGGAAAACTGGGATGAGCATCTCAGCTCAGGGTTCCTATTTGCAAGTTCAAGTGAAAAAGAAAGAGGATGACGAGGGCGTGCTGCTTCTGACATCATTTTCATTGCTTCCTCATACCTCCCTATTTGCAAGTTCATGTGAAGAAAAGACAGGATGGCAAGGGCGTGTCGCTCTTGACAGCGTTTTCATTGAATCCCCGTAACTCTCATGCACTCTCCATTTCTAGCCGATCCGACTTAGCGTTCTTCCCTTGTTTGTGGGTTGTGTGTCACGGACTTGGTTCCGCATTCCATGTTCCCTTGTTGGTCGTCCCTGGCCTTGGCGACAGGTAGCGTCGTGCTCTTGGGCGCTATGCGTCCTCGCGTAAGACGGAGACGGTGCCGACTGCTCGTGCTCTTGCTCCGCCAGTGGTGGTGCCTGAGCTTGTGGCTATTTGGGCAACCTGCATGGGAGCACAGGATGTAGGAACAAGGCAGCACACAAAGCAACTTGCAAACATGTGAAGGATGCCTTGCCGGACTGGCAGGCAATGGAAAGAGTACGCGGCAGGTGTGGGGGAAGGGTGAAAACACTGTCGAGAGCGGACTGTCATTGCCGTCAGTCTTTGGACCTAGAGCCGAGCGAAGAAGGGATGGCGATAAGGAAGCGAGGAAGACAGGAAGAGGGCATATGCCTGTGTGTTGGCCATGACAGTGGACGATGGCATGGCATGGTTGTTGTGGAGTGAGGTGCCATCGTAGTCATGCCATAGCATGGCATGGCACTCTGCCATCATAGTCATGGCCATATTTTTGTTGAAAACCACGGGCCACACGACGAGCTATGTAACAATTAGGAGAACCACCAGTCTTAACATTGTAGACCCACTTACAAGTGACAGACGAGCATGAGGAGGAAGGGAAATGAGATCCCATGTGTTGATGCACTCACGAGCAGCAATCTCTTATGCCATTGCATATTGCAGTTCGAGGTGAACAGCACTATCATGAGCATTCATCTCGAGAAGAATGACGCCAGAATAATCATAGTATACAATAGGGGGAAGCGGGCGAATGCAGAAACCATAGTAGGCTGAGCGGGAGGTGATGCATGGCCAATAGGAGGCATGGTTGTCAAGGGAAATGGTGCATTAGAAGAATCCACAACAAGTGGATGACCAATGTGGTAAATATAAGAGGACGAGGGGGAATCACTTGAGAAGCCACATGGGATGAGCGTGGTGAGGTTGCCTAAGGTAACAAATGAGGTGCGGAAGCCACATGTGATGATGGCATGGTGTCTACAAGAGTAGTATGGGAAGACATGATGGGATGGGTGGACGAGGGCAACACATGAGTGATAGTTGTATCGGGAAAAGTGAGGAAAGGAATATCCTCAATGGGAGGATGGGTGTGGATAGAGAAGGACGAGACTCATCAAAAGTCACATCCCGAGAAATGCGTATTTGACGACCGACAGAATCCCAACATTGATAGCCATTGTGCTCGTCATTGTGAAGACATTCAACTGACTGAACAGTCAGTTTGGTGCGTTCGGGGGGGGGGGAGAGGGGAGGGGAGGGTGGCAAAACATAGCAACGACAACCAAACAAACAAAGCACTGAGTCATGAGAACAACCAAAATGATGCTCGGTAGAAATGTCAGGTTGAATGTTGATGAGATAGGTGGAAGTAGGAACAACCTCAACCCAAAAGTGAGGCGGAAGAGCCACGACGATCATCAATTCACGAGCTGCCTCAAGAAAGTGATGATGCTTGTGCTCGTCAACATCATTCTGAGCATGAGCACAAGGAGAGCAAGTGTGTCCTGCTCAACAAGGAATCCACGCAACAAATGAGAGGTACAGTTATGAGCAGAATCTACATGGAAGACAAATAGGAGTGGAAAATTGGGTCAAGCATGGTGGCATGGCAGGGAAGACAAAATCATCGGCAGTCATGGCGGCAAACTTACAGAGGAATCATCTATAAAGATATTATAGTAAAGAATGGCCTCTTTTCGAGGCAAATGGAGTTGGATCCCAAACATCAGAGTGAACAAGATCGGATGGGTGTTGAGAAACCTTCTTGCTATGAGGATGCAATAACGGAACTGTTTACGAAGCCGACAACCTGGCAGTCTAAAGACCCAATGCCGGAGACATATCCACGTTGAACCAAAGGATGAGGGACGAGAGACAGAAGTGACCAAGACAATGATGTGATAGAGAGCTGGTAGTTGAGGTAACAAAGGCGAAGAGATTGGCACCAAGTAGAGCACCCGTGTAACGGTCCTAATCTACAACCAGTCAACAATCTAACCACCTAAAATGAGTTACATGGTAAGTCAAGGAAGGTGAGCAAAAGAAAGAACATGACACGACAAAGTGTCTCAACTATTCAATGGGAGGGAAGTACCATCAACAGTAAGAACATGAACATGAGAAGCTAGAGGTTTGAATAGAGACAAACTGGAAGAATCATGAGTTATATGAAAATACGCTCCAATCAAAGGATCCATGGAAATATACCCAACTGTACAAAAGCACCGGGCGATGAAAAACCAGAAGCAATAAGTAGGTGTCGAAGTTGTCCAAGCTCCTGCGCGGTGAAGGATACCGCTGAAGTGGTCGACGTAGAATCACCAAAAGAGGAGTGGCCGCCACCACCACCTATGTGAGCCCCAAAGAGGTAGCGGTGTAGCACGACAAATACCGGTGGTAGAAGTCGATAGAGGAGACAACGTCGTAGGCACACAAACACCAACCGCGTGGGAGTGATGTGCACCAACACTATCGATGAAAGCCATGAGGGGAGTCTGTGTAGAGCGACCATCACCATCTATAAAGGTCGCGCGAGTTGTCACTATGGAGCCACCACCACTGCCTGTAAAAACAATTGGGGGGAGCAACCTCATAGGTGGAGGAACACTGCACCAGCAAACGACACATGTATGAGGTAGGGTCAGTGTAGGTAACACCCTAAGAAATCACCGGACAACAAGATACTATGTCCAATGAAGTCATTGTACCTGTTTCTTTGTTCTACTCTTTTCTTTTACAGAACAGTCTTAGAGAGCAGCAGAGCATGGAAGAGCAGTGTATAGGGCACGCACGGTGCCCTAGAGAAGCCAGTCGGTGGAACGGGTTGCCGGGGCTAAGGTTCCGTGGTGAAGTCCGGCGATGAGGTCCTGTATGTAGCAAAAGGTGCGGAGACCATGACCCGCAACAGCGGATGTCTCAAATATTGCGCCTCCTGGAGCTGCGGGGCGCTGGCCTCCCGGAGATGGCGGTGAGGTGCTGACCTTTTGTACATGGTAATGAGGCGCGACCTTCTGAAACTGCAGGTGACGACGGCCTAGGATCTATAACATTAGTATGGGAAGACATGGTGGGATGGGTCGTGGAGGACAATACATGGGTGATTGGTGTTATTGGGAAAAGTAAGGAAAGAAATTTAACTCCTACAGTATGAGAGGGTCACTAGTAGCCTCGTTGCTCTCGTGAAATTATTTATTGAAGTCGGCCCGCGGCCACTGTAGCTAGAAAAAAATCGGGATGAAGCAGCCCCTGTCTGGTCATGAGCCCCGCGGCCGACTCCACTCCTCTTTGCCTCGTTGCCCTCTATCTCTCTCTCTCTCTCTCTCTCTCCTTGCAGTTTCTGGAATGGGGAGCGGAAGCAGCGGTGAGCGTTCCGGAGGTGAAGGGCGGCAGTAGAAGTTCATCTGACCTTCGTTCCTGTAGCATGGTTCGAATCAATTAAAGGTAAAACTCACCTTCATAACGTCTCTTTTGTTTTGTACTACTACTTTTGGAAGAAATGCAGCCTTCTTGCTCCCCCTATCTATGATTCTTCATGTTATAGTATATAGATTGTTATAATGTGTTCCTAATTTACTTCCCTATATTTTTCATATTGATCAATGAGATCTAGTCAGCGGGATCTATAAATGAATTATTGGTTTTCTTCTATGAGATTTGGTCTAATAAATTACCCTGCTGCAGACCTGAGATTCACTGGTAGAAGCTGCAGACAACCATCGCTGGCGAGGCACGAGAAGTTTCCACGGTCAGATTTACATTGAGGAGAGGCCATGTCAAAGAAAACACCACTAGTTATGTGTTTGCAGCCACCTCTGCTACATTTTGTTGTATCATATTTGAGGTTCAGTTTCATGCTGATTGCAATTTCTTACGGATTGTTGTATTTTGTTGTAGGTAGTAAGATCATAAGATACTAATGGGCTCCCTGTAATCCCAAAGTGCATTGGCCAGTGGATAGATATTTTTTACAAAATCTTCTAGAGGCGCTTAATTTTCTATATCGAAAACGACTGCTGGTAAAGCGCAAATATGATATTTTTGCTTATTGGATACATTATTTTCCAAGTTCTTTCAGAGATCTAATAATGAGGTTCCAAGCACTAACAACCCAACAAATACTGCTTTAAACTTTAATATATATTCACAGAGTTTGTCTGATTGCTTCAAAATTTAAATGAGACTTTTGCTTGCTGATAAAATCTTTCAATTGGTAATATGTTTCCCTTCATTGCATGCTTATTGTTTTTTCACAAAAGAATGTTTTACATTTCTGAAGATTACTAAGTTAATAAGATGGTAACTGTTGGTAAAATTAGCGAGTCGTTCCCTCTTTTCATCTTCTCAGTATTTCTGCTACTGTTGACCTTCTTTATTCACATGTTTATTTAGTTTATACCTTTGAACATGTGCAGGTTCCATCCAGAGTTCACCAAGTATGGGAATGATCATTGAGTAGGCCAAAAAGTTAGATAATTTCCTGTGCTCAGATTGTGCTAAGAAAACAACGCAAAGAGACCTACAAATTCATACCAGAGTTCACCAAGTTCTCATTCTAAGGCCAATGATTTATTTCCCTTTTCTTGACTGTACTGTTTATTCATATTCTGCTTGCGGATAGCTATATGCCTTTATCTTTTCTTTTTAAATTTAGTTTCAACAATTTCATTTCCAAAGCTGATGGTTCTTGCCTTTGTTTTTTCAATATTCCTGGGAAAATGATTGGTGTTTGACTACACTAGTACTTATGTGTAGTTAAAATTTGCTGTCATGAGTTCCTTCAATCTATGCTGTGTACAGTGCCTTTTTAAGAAGATGATTATATTATTTTTGCAGAACATTAGTTAGTCCTTGCCAAGCAATCTTACATATGTTGGCAATATTAAATACTCGCAGGGTTGAGGTAGCTTGCTTCCCGTCAGAGATCGAATTTCCTAGGAGGTTGCCATCTGGAGAGTAAGGTTATCCATCACATGTTTGTCCAAATGTCTCAGGGGAATGAGATGTCAGATTATATTTTACTAATAAATTGTTTGTTTCCTTGTAAGTTACAAGATCAACTGTCTCAGGGAAATGAGATGTCAGATTATATTTCCTTTGCTGCCATTTTTTTTGTGAGCTACTTTTGTAGGAGAATGAGATGTGGGATCAAACCACTCAGAAATCTTTTGTACTCCTTTGGGTTGTTGCACGCGATACAGTTGTACTTTGTTGTTGTTATCTTGCTTTCTGTGTGAGCTAATTCTGTACAATTAATTAAGCTTTCGCACAGAAGAACATATAGTAGCATGCTTGAGTGTTGTTTGTGATTCATATATGTGATTGTTACCTAGATCTAATGCGGTGTTCCAAACTACATATCATTTTTATTCTACCTCTGAATATTTCCACAAGAATTCTTTCATTTTATTTCTGAATAACCAACTCAACAGTAGCCTGCTCAGGTTATTTCTCGCTGTACCAAACTCCGGTCTTCCAGTTCTACATTTGTTGGTGAAACAACATGGTCAATTCTATTTGTTAAAGACATACTTAATAAAATGCTTTTGAGACTGAGCTTCTGTCAAGTACTTGGAGCGGCAAAAAAATAAGCGTTAGGTACTTATATAACCTGACAGAAGTATACTGCCAGCCTGCAAAAAATAAGAGAAAATACAGCGAATTTTTCAACTGCGACGTCTTCCACTGACAATAACTCTACGTGGCAGTCTGTTGAGATTGATTCTTCGATTTTAAAAATATAAATATTTTAGTTGTTCTCCATTCGTTGGTAAAAAAGGCGTGGTGAAGTGGAGAGCTCCTCCTTGGCGCCTTCAGCGCCCATTAGCGAACCAGCGCCCGCTGCATTCCTTGCCTGGGCCTGGCCCTGGCCCAGCATCGCCCGCTCGCTAGCCCCCGCCGCTCGCTTGTTTCTTTCTTTTTTCTGTTTTAAAAAATTGCTATAGTATACACTGATTTTGTTAAAAGAAACAACCAGTTTGCTACAGTGTCTACTCTTGTTCTTAGAAAAAAATTTAATCGAATTTGAAAATTGGTCATCAAATTCGAAAAAGGTTCGTCAAATTTGAAAAATGTTCATGAAATTCGAAAAAGGTTCATCGAATTTTAAAACTGTTCATCCAATTTTAAAAAAAGTTTACTGAATTTGAAAAAAGTTCATCAAATTCGAAAAAACATTCATCAGATTTAAAAACTGTTCATCGAATTTGAAAAAAGTCATCAAATTCAAAAAAAGTTAATCGAATTTGAAAAGTGTTCATCGAATTTGAAAAAGGGTTATCGAATTGAAAAAGATTAATTGAATTAAAAAAAGTTCATCAAATTTGAAAAAAGTTCATTGAATTCGAAAAAAAGTTCATCAAAGTAAAAAAAATGTTCATCAAATTCAAAAAGGTTCATCGAAATTGAAAAAGGTTCATTGAATTTGAAAAAAGTTCATCAAATTCAACAAAGAAATCATCGAATATGGAAAGTTTCATTGAATTTGACAAAAAATATTCATCCATTTTGCAGAAAAAATATGAAGAAAAAGAAAAAATCTCGAATTTGAAAAAGAAAAATTGGAAAAAGGGAAAAAGGAAAGACAGAAGAAGAAAGGAAAGAAAAGATGTAACTGGTCAAAAGTGGGAGATGTGGTGCAGGGGTTATCGCATCCTCCCTCGATGCTGATGGTCGCAGGTTCGATTCTAACGAAAGGGGGAGATGGGCCGTCCCGTTAGTAGGGAAGGAAGGGAGCGGGGTATGCGCCTGTTTGTGCAAATAACTGTATCGGGCGCCACAGGCGCCAAATAGGATTTGGCGGTGAATTGGGACATGGCTTGACGCCTATCAAAATATTGGGACCTCCAGTAACCTGCGCGCAGCCCCTCGCTCCCAGGGGTGACCTTGCGCAGGCCCAGCTGTGGGGCGTGGCTCCTTTTTTTCGTTTCTTTTTTATTTTTGGTTTTCTTTTCTGTTTTAGCGCCTGTTTGTGCAAATAACTGTATCGGGCGCCACAGGCGCCAAATAGGATTTGGCGGTGAATTGGGACATGGCTTGACGCCTATCAAAATATTGGGACCTCCAGTAACCTGCGCGCAGCCCCTCGCTCCCAGGGGTGACCTTGCGCAGGCCCAGCTGTGGGGCGTGGCTCAGTTTGGAAATTTTAAAAAGTTGAGAATTTCTAAAAATGTTCACTAAATGCAAAACAATTGTTATTTTTTTTAAATGTTCACAATTTATAAATTTGTTTTGGATTTTGATGAACAAACTGTAATTTCTGATGAACACCTTTTGAATTTTGATGAAGAAAATTTAAACTCAACGTACATTTTTTGAATAGATGAACAAATTTTGAATCCGAGAATATTTTCCATATTAAATGAACATTTCTAAAAAAATTCATGAACTTTTTCTGTATTTCCACATACATTCCGGAAAGATGATCCCGTGTAAAGCATTTACATGATGAACACACGAATCTAAAAAGGCAATCTCTAATTAATATCAGAAATGATGTGGAAGTGGATGAAAGGTGTTGAGTATAATGTTTATTAGGAAGTATATGATGGATTAGGATTTATTCCTGCCTTGTTCTGTACTTCAAATTGATCATTGTATTCCTATATATATATATATGCCCACGAGGCTCAAACAATATAATCATCAATTCCATCAAACCCTCTATATCCCTTCTAACATGGTACCAGCCTAACCGATCAACCCTAGCCGCCGCACCGTCGCTTCCGCTCCGCGCTGCCCTCGCGGCGGTCGGCCTCCATGACCGCCGCCGGGGGCCGCGCCGCATGTACCTAGGGTTCGTCCACTGGCCGTGTTGACCGACTGTCCTAGAGAGTCTTTTTCCCGATCTCTTGATCTGGGTTTTCTCTCTCTCTCTCGCCGGTTGCTTTGATCGGTGTTTACTTTTTAGTTTTCTGATCTAAGATCGGTTTGCGTCGCCCGCCGCAGCCGTCTATCCCGTGCGCCTCTACTCCAAGACCGGCTGACTTCTTCACCGACTCGGCGGCCTCGAGCAACACGCGGCCCCTCACGACCGTCGTCCGCGTGTGCCTGCCCGTCGCCCAGCGCCGGCCGTCGCCGCCCTACTCTGACATCGGCACGACACTCGGCCTCTTCTCCGAGCTGGCGGCCTCGCGTGACGCGGCGGCCCATCACGGCTGTGAAAGTGCGTTAAGCCAACTAGAGGGGGGGTGAATAGGCGATTTTAAGAATTCTTCACTAAGGAATTTTAGGGTGAGGAAATTCCTTAGCGAAGAACTACTTGCAGCGGAATAAGTACTCAGATGCAGTCATAACATAACATAAGCATAGACATCATGATGAAATGAAAACAAACACAGAGTACAGAAAGCGTAAGCATAGGATAAACAAGATGAAGACAAACAGACTAAAAAAATTGAACTAAAGAAATTGAGAAAATCTCCAGTCAAAATCTTCAAACAGATATGAACAAGCACACAACACAGTAATGAGAAAATGGAAGGGTTGAGGAAATGGAACCAGTAGGCTCGGTGAAAACAGTGATTTGGTAGACCAGTTCCAACTGCTGTGACAGTTGTACATCTGATTGTAGCGGCTAGGTATTTAAACCTGAGGACACATAGTCCTCATCACATTCTCCTTGAGCTAAGGTCACACAGACCTCGCCCAATCATTCATGGTAAGTCTTCAGGTGACTTCCAAACCTTCACAAACTCGGTCACTCGACGATCCACAATTTCCACTTGGATGCTCTAGACCATGATGCCTAACCGTATAGAAGATGCACAGTCTTCAAAGGTAACAAGCGTCGGATCCACGCAGGATCAATCTCTTCAGTGATGCTCAATCACTTTGGGTTTGTAGGTGTTTGGGTTTGGGTTTTCCTCACTTGATGATTTTCGCTCAAAGTCCTCGGAGGATGGGATGCTCTCAATGACAAGTGTCAGTTTCTCTTGGAGCAGCCAACCAGCTAGTGGTTGTAGGGGCGGCTATTTATAGCCTAGGGAGCAGCCTGACATGATAAGGCATAAATGCCCTTCAATGATATGACCATTAGGTGGGTAGATATTTTGGAACAGCTGGCGCGTGGCACATCAACAGTCAGAAATTTGAGGCCCAAATTCCTTAGGGCTATCATGATCCTCACTTGTAGGCAATCCGCACTGGCGAATTCCTAACTCCTCAGGACAAATTCCTCAGATACCAGAAGAACTTCGTCTCTGTCACTAAAATTGACTGAACTGCATGAGATTTCCAATGGCTTCAATCGAAAGGATTGGTAGGTGTAGGATTTTGAGATGAGCATCACTTGGAAACTTTTCCTTAGTTTTTCCTCTACCCCCTTTAACAGTACGGTGTTTCCTATGACTCAATAAAGAGAAAGACGAAACTACGAACGCAAAGTCTTCACGCTTCATATTAATCGCATGAATATAGAGTCTTCACGGTCACACCAATTTCTTCACTTTCAAAGTCTTCAGAAATCCAAAGTCTTCAGTTGAAGACATTCATTTTTAGGGGTCGACATTATCTGTAAATATCAAACTCCTCATAGACTTATAGACCTATGTACACTCACAAACGCATTAGTCCCTTAACCTATAAGTCTTCAATACACCAAAATCACTAAGGGGCACTAGATGCACTTACAATCTCCCCCTTGTTGGTGATTGATGACAATATAGGTTAAGTTTTCAACGGGGATAAACATATGAAGTGTAAGTACTAATATTGAGGAGTTTGACTACAAGATATAGAAGAACTCCCCCTGAAGATGTGCATAGTGAGGAATTTGCTTTTGAAGCAATGCACATTTGAAGAGTAGAATCATGGAGATCTCCCCCTATATCTTGTAATTCATACATGCATTTAACATATGATATGAAGAATTTGAAATGCAGGATGAAATATGGAGACTGATGTAATTCAGCATGCATGCATTAACATATATGAGGAAATAGCATGCAGAAGAACACAGCAAAAGTATCAGACCACCATCGGGTTTAAGTTTACAACTCGATCCAATAAAGTCTTCAGAAGAACGAGAGTTGTAACTTAGAAAAAAAAACGCCCATATAGAGAGAGACCCGCTTCAAGACTAACTCAAATTTCTCCCCCTTTGTCATCGAATGACCAAAAGGAACGAAAAATGAGGACTAACGCCCCTGAAGAATATCACGAAGATGATGGAGGAGCGCCAGCGTTGTTGAGGTTGGTTGTTGAAGTAGGGCCTGCCGCAGTGTCGTCCAAATCTTCATGCTCATCAGTCTCACGAGATGAAGAATATGAGCTGGCTACCAAAGAAGTAACTTTGACTTTCTTGAATTTCTTCGACGGTGGCTGAGACCAGTCAAAGTCCTGCTTGAAGCCCATCTGATTCAGATCTTCTTCACCATAAAGATGAGACAGAACAGCCCAGGTGCGATTGAATACTTCATGGAGGTAGTAGTGGTTCTTCTTCACTAAATTGTGCGTAGCAGTCATGTTGTGAAGAATTGAACCAAACTGACGCTTACCCATTTGTGGTTGTGATCGACCTTCTGGTGAAGACTGAGGAGAAGCTCATGATCAGTCATCACCCTTGGAGCTGTGCCTTGAGGATTTTGCTTCGAGGCATTGGCGGCAGAGTCATGAGTGGCAGAGTCATCATTGGTGGAGTAAGATGCAGCTTTGCGAAACTGACCATCCAATGGACGAATGCCTTCATCAATAACAACAGTAGCCTTGCCCCTTTCATCAGCTGAGGAAAATGTCCGCTTGAGGACTTCAATGGGGGGCAAGTAGCTGAGATGTTTCTGAAAGTCAGCCTTGTAATTGATTGAAGACCTTGTTCTGAGGAATCTCATAATCCAAGGAGCGTAAGGCTTCAATTCAAAAGGGGACAATGCAATATTGGCCAGAGTCCTCATGAAGAAATCATGGCAGTTGACAGGAACGCCATGAATGATGTTGAACAGAAGATTCTTCATTATGCCAACGACCCCTTCTTCATTCGAGTCGTGGCCCTTGATTGGACTCAATGTCTTGGTCAGAATGCGATAGATAGTCCGTGGCACATATAGTAATTCCTTCACGAGGAATTTGGTCCTTGGAGCTTGACCGGGCTTCAGTGGCTTCATCAACACTTGCATATAGTGATCAGTGAGTTCAGGTTCATGATATATACAACGAGCACCTTCAAGGGGAGGACTGACAGGCAGGGCATGAAGCAATTCAGAGGCCGGTGCTTTGAAGTGAGTGTTTTCTGTCATCCAGTCCAACACCCAAGAGTTCACATCTTCAGCATTTCCTGTGATGTGCAGCGTCGCATAGAACTGAAGAATGAGCTCTTCATTCCAATCACAGATAGCGGTGCAGAAGTTGAGCAATCCAGCGTCGTGAAGAACGTTGAGAACTGGTGTGAAGCAAGGCAGCGATTCCATGTCCACATGAGGAATATGCTCATGGTCAAAGACTTTGTCCTTATTAAAAAGCAGTGAAGAATAGAAGTTGGCTTGGCTTACGGTCCAGAAACGCTTCCTTCGTGGGCGAGCAGAGTCATAGGGATTGTAGTCTGTGAAGAATACATGCTCGTGGAAGAAGTCATCAACCTTGAAGTTTTGCTTCTTAGAGAAGGGATTCTTCGGCTTGGGCTGAGGAGTATCAGTCAAAGTCATTAGAGGCTCAGGAATCACATTCTCCGGCACCACAGGCTGAGGAATTTCAGTTTCAACTACAGTTGCAGCCTGGGTCTTCTTTTCTTCAGCAGCATTTTCATCAGCACTAGTGGCTGGAATTTCTTCAGGAATGGAAGGAGTGGTGTGAGGTTCGTTAGAGCCCATTTGAACTTCAGTGTGCACTTGGGACTGAGGAATTTGTTGTAGTGACGTGAACAATGGAGAGTTGGGGTGCTGACTTTCCCAAAAGTCATCATTCATCACAGGAGTGGTGCTTTCAATGTCCACATCTTCATCTTCTTCACTTAATTCTTCAACGCCTGCCTCTTCAGCTATGAAATGAGGCACTGGCGATGAAACAACTGGAGTTGAAGAGATATTATCCGCGTCAATTTCTTCGTCCAACTGCTCTGAAGAAGCAGCAGAAGGAACATCTTCACCAGATCCGCTTGGGATCTCATAATATTCTCCAAAAGGAACGAGTTCCTTTGATGGCATACTGGAGACAGCAACATCAATGGGATTCTCAAAAGAGCTTGTCAATGTCTTCATCTTCTTCGGTGCTGAAGAATCTGATGAAGCAGATGCTTTCCTCTTCTTCACTGCTGCTCGCTCCGCAGCTTTGGTTTTCTTCGCTTCTGATGCAGAAGGAAGAACTGGACTTGGTGTTGGTGCAGGAGGAGCAGAGGAAATTGGTTCATTTACCTCAGGCACAACTGATGCAGTTGGCCTAGTTTGTTCAGTTTCTTCAGGCTCGGTGGTTGATGCCTCAGCTGGCTTGGCTTGTTCTTCAGGCGCAACACTAGCGGTTGCCCTGGTAATTTCATTAGCGGATGGAATAGATGCATCAGCCCTGCTACTCTCATTTTCATCAGCAGCCTGATCTTCATCAGCGGTGCTGGCATGATCTTCAGTGGGTTGAGCAGATGCTTCACCCTGAGGAATTTCAATGTGCGTTGGAGCGACATTTGAAGAAAATCCTCTCGCCAATTTGACAAATCTGACTTTGGCTCCTAGCCAGTCTACATGGTAGGTGTCAAATTCATCACTGAGGTTTTTTATCTCAGTCTGAGCAACAGTGAGTTAATCAGTGGTCATTTTCACAATGTTCTTTTTCAGAAGTCGCTCCTTCTTGTATTGAGCTTTCTTCAGCTGCCTGGCCTTCTCATATTTCCATTTTTTGTTCGCCAATGAAGGCGGTCAGCATGTGACTTTGGCCAGGAGTCATCTTGAAGTCTAGCATAGGAGTGTTGGGGTCCTTGTGCCAGAGATCAATGTACTCAAGGATCAACTTTGGATCCAGTAGGAGAGGAATTTCACTTCCTTTGGCTCTAGCGGCCCTTTGTTGTCTGTCCCTGATGATTTCTTCAAGTTCTTCATCACCAACTTCGTCATCATTGGACGGTACTTGGAAGGCGACTTGCTTCTTGTGAGGACTAGGTCTAGAGCCTCGTCCAGCAGTAGCCTTGGTCTTCAGCAGAGTGGAGCCTGTTGAGGAATTCAGAGGAGCTAAAGAACCTGCAAAGGCTCCTGAGGCAATGGATTTTCCTGTGGTCATTTGACACGAGGCAAGATGCACAGGTGCTGAGGACTTTGCCGAAGGAGCAGAGGGTTTTGCAACTTGAGGAACTGGAGCAGCTTGAGGAATTGGCCATGAGGGCATTGATGAGTTGGGCCGTGAGGGCATTGGTGAAGAACTGGGCTTGCGAGCTGGCTTCTTTTGCATAGATGTTTTGGGCTTGCTAGCAGAAGCCTCAGTAGAAGCAGCAGAATTCTCATTAAATTTCTTCACTGCCTCTTTGTCCATTTTGGCCAATTTCGCTTGACGCTTGGCCCATTTAGCAGGAAATTCCTCACCTCTTCTGATGCTAGAGGGATCAGCTACTTTACGCTTATAGCGATATTCCCTCCATTCTCTGGCCCATCTCCTCTCTATCCTCTGAATGCGCACTTTACGCTCAGTCTTTGTTTCATGAGGAGGAGTGCAGTACCCTGCATAGATGTCTTCATGTATCTCAAAAGCATTGTTAACTTCCAACTTCTTCCCTCCCTTCTGAGGTTTCTTGCCATCAGCCATTTTCTTCAGCTGAGGATTCTGAACAATTGAGTTCTCTGATGAGGTATGTAACTTTTCTTCGAGGAACGCTGCAAATGAGTTAAGTTGATGAGAACCTAGTGATTCAACAGCGGACATGTGTACCTGTGAACATAGTATAGGTGCGAAGAATTTGGAGAGGTCATATGCGTTCTCAGAAGTTTTTGCAAAAAGAAAAAGTTTGAGGAATTTGACCAGATGTGTCTCGAGGAATTTCACTAAGCATTCTTTTACTTAGGTTCCAGAGTTGTATACATTGGAAATCCACACAATTGAGGAATCTTGAAGAAAAATATTGCTTAGGGAAACATATCAAGAACAGATGTTTGTGTAAGGTGTTTACAGAATGAAGATTGAAGAATAAACACCTTTTGAAGATTTGTAGTAATCAAAGGAATCAACAAAGGCAGTAAAAATGACTTTTAATTACCCTTGATGAAGAACACGACGAACTGTGAATAGTAGATTTGAAGCTCGTCAGTTCAGATCTTCCCTCCCTAACTTGGCAGAGGAAGACAGCTACGACGGCGGCGGAGTGGAGAAATCCGTGGCCGGCGCGAGTACGATGTTAACGAGGTCGAGGCAGCGAAGCTCTTCCTCACCGGCGACGATGGAAGTAGCGGCGGCGCTAGGTTTTGAGAGCTGTAGTGAGGGAGTGAGGTCGAGCGGAGTAAAAACAGTCTGAGGATGGTGAGGGGTATTTATAGCCGAGGTGAAAAACCGCTCGTCTAAGGAAAATGGACGAACGTGCCCCTGACCCTTCTCATTCGTGCGACATGTGTCACCCACTGTGATGCCCCGAGACCGTTGCGCCAGGTGTCTTCCAGTTATTCGCTGATGTTGCCATGTCATTTGCTTGTGGGTTGCATTTCATCATGTCACCTCTTGCATCGCATCATGTCATCATCCATCATATCATTAATCTTATAACTTTTATAAATAAATTGTATGGATCTTCGATCCATTTAAATCGAGGGAAATGCACATGGTGATTTTCTCTTTATAACATATATCCTCCCAATATTTTTAGGGAGCTATAATAAATATTCCATCCTTATGGAATCAACCATAACACAAGTGCAAAGTATTTTCCATTTCTTTTCCTCTTCGAGTTTGACCTTCAAACCTTGCCAATATTTTTTCTCATCTCTTTTATCGAGGCTCCTCTTAAATCTCAGCCCATTTTGAGTCTTTTAGAATGGGCTGCAAAATTCAAACATGTCGAATTACATTCAACATGTGCGAATCTTTTTTCTCCAAAAATCCCCTTGCCGTTTTACTTAAATTCCTCACATTTTTGTGAGTCCAGAAATATTACCCTTGTGCCCTAATTCTTTTCCCTACCCACCTTCTTTTTCCTTTCTCTCTATTTCTTTTCAGTTAAAGAAGAAAGAGAGGAGAGAGGAGCCCAACAGCCCAGTAGGCTCCTGATTTTTTCCTCTCCCCACCTATTTGGCACCAAGGCCCCGCCACCGGCCTCCCTAGGCCCATCTCCCGCAGCCCGCACCGGCTCTAACCCTAGCGACCAATAGGCCCGACCGAACCCTCGCTCTCTCCCTCACCTTCGCTCTCTTGCGCCGCCAGAGCCTCTGGCTCGATCCCCTCCTCCCTCAGCGCCATCTCTCCCTTGATCCCATCTCTCTCTCTCGCATGACCAGCGCCGGCCTCGTCCTCCTCCAGACCCCGTTGCCCCTCTCCTCGCCCTTCCTTGTTCCCGCACCACGAGACCTCCCCGTCGTCAGCATCACTGCCCGCGGCGACCTCCACTGCCTCCCCGCCAGGGACCTCGCGGGCTACCTCCGTCACCGTGCCTCTACTCCACGCCGCCCTCCTCTGCCATGACCTCCTTCCTCCTGAGACCGACCTCGTTCCCACCGTCCTCGCTCGTTTGTCGCGACACCAAGCCAGCAGGACTCCCCTGCATCGCCGATGGTCGCCCGCTCGCCGTCGTCTTGCTTCGCTGGAGGAGAGGACCAGCGCCGCCCCCATGCCCTTCGCTCGCGCCAGGACTCGCCATCGCCGCCGATCGAGTTCCTCGCTGGACCCCGCTCGCCGGTGTCCCGTTCCCGTCCGGATCCAGAGGATCCCGTCGCTTGTTGCCCGCTCCTCACAGGGTTTCGAGTGATGCTGCCCCTCGTAGGTCTTCCTGGTGTCCTCTGTTGGGGAACGCAATAATTTCAAAAAAATTCCTAGGCACACACAAGATCATGATGATGCATAGCAACGAGAGGGGAGAGTGTTGTCTACGTACCCTCGTAGACCAGCAACGGAAGTGTTGACACAACGTAGAGGAAGTAGTTGTACGTCTTCCCGATCCGACCGATCCAAGCACCGAACGTACGGCACCTCCGAGTTCTAGCACACGTTCAGCTCGATGACGATCCCCGGACTCCGATCCAGCAAAGTGTCGGGGAAGAGTTCCGTCAGCACGACGGCGTGGTGACGATCTTGATGTTCAACTGTCGCAGGGCTTCGCCTAAGCACCACTACAATACTATCGAGGATTATGGTGGAAGGGGGCACCGCACACGGCTAAGAAAACGATCACGTGGATCAACTTGTGTGTCTAGGGGTGCCCCCTGCCCCCGTATATAAAGGAGCAAGGGGAGGAGGCCGGCCGGCCCTATGGCGCGCCAAGGAGGAGTCCTCCTCCTAGTAGGAGTAGGACTCCTACTAGGAGGGGGAAGGAAGTGGGGAGGGAGAAGGAAAGGGGGGCGCCGCTCCCCCTCTCCTAGTCCAATTCGGACCAGGGGGGAGGAGGCGCGTGGCCCACCCTGGCTGCCCCTCTCTCTCTCCACTAAGGCCCATATGGTCCATTACTTCTCCCGGGGGGGTTCCGGTAACCCTCTGGCTCTCCGGTTTTCTCCGAAATCACCCGGAACACTTCCGGTGTCCGAATATAGCCATCCAATATATCAATCTTTATGTCTCGACCATTTCGAGACTCCTCGTTATGTCCGTGATTAGATCCGGCACTCCGAACTAACTTTGGTACATCAAAACTCATAAACTAATAATATAACTGTCATCGAAACCTTAAGCGTGCGGACCCTACGGGTTCGAGAACAATGTAGACATGACCGAGACACGTCTTCGATCAATAACCAATAGCGGAACCTGGATGCTCATATTGGCTCCCACATATTCTACGAAGATCTTTATCGGTCAGACCGCATAACAACATACGTTGTTCCCTTTGTCATCGGTATGTTACTTGCCCGAGATTCGATCGTCGGTATCTCAATACCTAGTTCAATCTCGTTACCGGAAAGTCTCTTTACTCGTTTCGTAATACATCATCTCGCAACTAACTCATTAGTTGCAATGCTTGCAAGGCTTATGTGATGTGAATTACCGAGAGGGCCCAGAGATACCTCTCCGACAATCGGAGTGACAAATCCTAATCTCGAAATACGCCAACCCAACATTTACCTTTGGAGACACCTGTAGAGCTCCTTTATAATCACCCAGTTACGTTGTGACATTTGGTAGCACACAAAGTGTTCCTCCGGCAAACGGAAGTTGCATAATCTCATAGTCATAGGAACATGTATAAGTCATGAAGAAAGCAATATCAACATACTAAACGATCGGGTGCTAAGCTAATGAAATGGGTCATGTCAATCACATCATTCTCCTAATAATGTGATCCTGTTAATCAAATGACAACATATGTCTATGGTTAGGAAACATAACCATCTTTGATTAACGAGCTAGTCAAGTAGAGGCATACTAGTGACGTTTAGTTTGTCTATGTATTCACACAAGTATTATGTTTCCGGATAATACAATTTTAGTATGAATAATAAACATTTATCATGATATAAGGAAATAAAATAATAACATTATTATTGCCTCTAGGGCATATTTCCTTCAGTCTCCCACTTGCACTAGAGTCAATAATCTAGATTACACAGTAACGATTCTAACACCCATGGAGCTTTGGTGCTGATCATGTTTTGCTCGTGGAAGAGGCTTAGTCAACGGGTCTGCAAGATTCAGATCCGTATGTATCTTGCAAATCTCTATGTCTCCCACCTGGACTAGATCCCTGATGGAATTGAAGCGTCTCTTGATGTGCTTGGTTCTCTTGTGAAATCTGGATTCCTTTGCCAAGGCAATTGCACCAGTATTGTCACAAAATATTTTCATTGGACCCGATGCACTAGGTATGACACTTAGATCGGATATGAACTCCTTCATCCAGACTCCTTCGTTTGCTGCTTCCGAAGTAGCTATGTACTCCGCTTCACATGTAGATCCTGCCACAACGCTTTGTTTAGAACTACACCAACTGACAGCTCCACCGTTTAATGTAAACACGTATCCGGTTTGCGATTTAGAATCATCCGGATCAGTGTCAAAGCTTGCATCAACGTAACCATTTACGATGAGCTCTTTGTCACCTCCATATATGAGAAACATATCCTTAGTCCTTTTCAGGTATTTCAGGATGTTCTTGACCGCTGTCCAGTGATCCACTCCTGGATTACTTTGGTACCTGCCTGCTAGACTTATAGCAAGACACACATCAGGTCTAGTACACAGCATTGCATACATGATAGATCCTATGGCTGAAGCATAGGGAACATCTTTCATTTTCTCTCTATCTTCTGCATTGGTCGGGCATTGAGTCTTACTCAATTTCACAGCTTGTAATACAGGCAAGAATCCTTTCTTTGCTTGATCCATTTTGAACTTCTTCAAAATTTTGTCAAGGTATGTGCTTTGTGAAAGTCCAATTAAGCGTCTTGATCTATCTCTATAGATCTTAATGCCCAATATGTAAGCAGCTTCACCGAGGTCTTTCATTGAAAAAATCTTATTCAAGTATCCCTTTATGCTATCCAGAAATTCTATATCATTTCCGATTAGTAATATGTCATCTACATATAATATCAGAAATGCTATAGAGCTCCCACTCACTTTCTTGTAAATACAGGCTTCTCCAAAAGTCTGTACAAAACCAAATGCTTTGATCACACTATCAAAGCGTTTATTCCAACTCCGAGAGGCTTGCACCAGTCCATAAATGGATCGCTGGAGCTTGCACACTTTGTTAGCTCCCTTTGGATCAACAAAACCTTCTGGCTGCATCATATACAACTCTTCTTCCAGAAATCCATTCAGGAATGCAGTTTTGACATCCATCTGCCAAATTTCATAATCATAAAATGCGGCAATTGCTAACATGATTCGGACAGACTTAAGCATCGCTACGGGTGAGACGGTCTCATCGTAGTCAATCCCTTGAACTTGTCGAAAACCTTTTGCGACAAGTCGAGCTTTGTAGACAGTAACATTACCGTCAGCGTCAGTCTTCTTCTTGAAGATCCATTTATTCTCAATTGCTTGCCGATCATTGGGCAAGTCAACCAAAGTCCATACTTTGTTCTCATACATGGATCCCATCTCAGATTTCATGGCTTCAAGCCATTTTGCGGAATTTGGGCTCACCATCGCTTCTCCATAGTTCGTAGGTTCATCATGATCTAGTAGCATGACTTCCAGAACAGGATTACCGTACCACTCTGGTGCGGATCTTACTCTAGTTGATCTACGAGGTTCAGTGGTATCTTGTTATGAAGTTTCATGATCATCATCATTAGCTTCCTCACTAATTGGTGTAGGTGTCATAGAAACTGGTTTCTGTGATGTACTACTTTTCAATAAGGGACCAGGTACAGTTACCTCATCAAGTTCTACTTTCCTCCCACTCACTTTTTTCGAGAGAAACTCCTTCTCTAGAAAGTTTCCGAATTTAGCAACAAAAGTCTTGCCTTCGGATCTGTGATAGAAGGTGTATCCAATAGTTTCCTTTGGATATCCTATGAAGACACATTTCTCCGATTTGGGTTCGAGCTTATCAGGTTGAAGCTTTTTCACATAAGCATCGCAACCCCAAACTTTTAGAAATGACAACTTTGGTTTCTTGCCAAACCACAGTTCATAAGGCGTCGTCTCAACGGATTTTGATGGTGCCCTATTTAACGTGAATGCGGCTGTCTCTAGAGCATAACCCCAAAACGATAGCGGTAAATCAGTAAGAGACATCATAGATCGCACCATATCAAGTAAAGTATGATTACGACATTCGGACACACCATTATGCTGTGGTGTTCCGAGTGGCGTGAGTTGCGAAACTATTCCGCATTTTTTCAAATGTACACCAAACTCGTAACTCAAATATTCTCCACGATCAGATCGTAGGAATTTTATTTTCTTGTTATGATGATTTTCAACTTCACTCTGAAATTCTTTGAACTTTTCAAATGTTTCAGACTTATGTTTCATTAAGTAGATATATCCATATCTGCTTAAATCATCTGTGAAGGTGAGAAAATAACGATATCCGCCACGAGCCTCAATATTCATCGGACCACATACATCGGTATGTATGATTTCCAACAAATCTGTTGCTCTCTCCATAGTACCGGAGAACGGTGTTTTAGTCATCTTGCCCATGAGGCACGGTTCGCAAGTACCAAGTGATTCATAATCAAGTGGTTCCAAAAGTCCATCAGTATGGAGTTTCTTCATGCGCTTTACACCGATATGACCTAAACGACAATGCCACAAATAAGTTGCACTTTCATTATCAACTCTGCATCTTTTGGCTTCAACATTATGAATATGTGTATTACTACTATCGATATTCAATAAAAATAGACCACTCTTCAAGGGTGCATGACCATAAAAGATATTACTCATATAAATAGAACAACCATTATTCTCTGATTTAAATGAATAACCGTCTCGCATTAAACAAGATCCAGATATAATGTTCATGCTCAACGCTGGCACCAAATAACAATTATTTAGGCCTAATATTAATCCCGAAGGTAGATGTAGAGGTAGCGTGCCGACCGCGATCACATTGACTTTGGAACCGTTTCCCACGCGCATCGTCACCTCGTCCTTTGCCAATGCCCGCTTATTCCGTAGTCCCTGTTTCGAGTTGCAAATATTAGCAACAGAACCAGTATCAAATACCCAGGTGCTACTGCGAGCTCTAGTAAGGTACACATCAATAACATGTATATCACATATACCTTTGTTCACCTTGCCATCCTTCTTATCTGCCAAATACTTGGGGCAGTTCCGCTTCCAGTGACCAGTCTGCTTGCAGTAGAAGCACTTAGTTTCAGGCTTAGGTACAGACTTGGGTTTCTTCTCTTGAGCAGCAACTTGCTTGCCGTTCTTCTTGAAGTTCCCCTTCTTCTTCCCTTTGCCCTTTTTCTTGAAACTAGTGGTCTTGTTAACCATCAACACTTGATGCTCCTTCTTGATTTCTACCTCCGCAGCTTTCAGCATTGCGAAGAGCTCGGGAATAGTCTTGTTCATCCCTTGCATATTATAGTTCATCACGAAGCTCTTGTAGCTTGCTGGCAGTGATTGGAGAATTCTGTCAATGACGCAATCATCCGGAAGATTAACTCCCAATTGAATCAAGTGATTATTATACCCAGACATTTTGAGTATATGCTCACTGACAGAACTGTTCTCCTCCATCTTGCAGCTATAGAACTTATTGGAGACTTCATATCTCTCAATCCGAGCATTTGCTTGAAATATTAACTTCAACTCCTGGAACATCTCATATGCTCCATGACGTTCAAAACGTCGTTGAAGTCCCGATTCTAAGCCGTAAAGCATGGCACACTGAACTATCGAGTAGTCATCAGCTTTGCTCTGCCAGACGTTCATAACATCTGGTGTTGCTCCAGCAGCAGGCCTGGCACCCAGCGGTGCTTCCAGGACGTAATTCTTTTGTGCAGCAATGAGGATAATTCTCAAGTTACGGACCCAGTCCGTGTAATTGCTACCATCATCTTTCAACTTTGCTTTCTCAAGGAACACATTAAAATTCAACGGAACAACAACACGGGCCATCTATCTACAATCAAACATAAACAAGCAAGATACTATAAGGTACTAAGTTCATGATAAATTTAGGTTCAATTAATCATATTACTAAAGAACTCACACTTAGATAGACATCTATCTATCTATCTATCTATCTATCTATATCTATATCTATCCATCTATCTATCTATCTATCTATCTATCTATACCTCTACTAATTACAGACTCCCTAAAAATTCCCACGTTAATCAGTAATTAAGGACCGTTAATCTTGTGGGGCCAAGTTATTACGGTTTAGATCTGCCTACAAAATATCTATATTTAATTAAAAATACAAGACATTTATCCGGTGGGGCCATGTTTTCACGGTGACAGCAACCAGTACAACCCTCTCAGATTTGTTTCCCTTTGCAGGCTCACGTATCATTCTCAAATTTGTGGAAAAGAGAATCTTAACTGCCATCTCATTCCATGTAGATATCCAACCGATCCCTCCTCCATATTCTTCTCTCTCCTCACGATGGAAATATTCCACCGTCCCACATCTCTCCCATGGACTCATCTTTCTCTCTCCCCGTATGGAAACTAATGCACCGATCAAACTGATGCAAACAAGTTAGGGCATGGATGGATCTGCCATGGTCAAGGGGATTACTGCCTCAAATTTGTTTTCTTCTTCCAAATCAGGTTCGTTTCTCATATTGTTTTCTCACGTACAATTTCTTGATAGGGCATGGATCTGGCATGATCAAGGGGCTTACTGCCTCAAATTTATTTGCATCATCTAAATCAGGTTCGTTTCTCACGTTGTTTTCTCACGTACAATTTCTAGGAGATCTTGATTTACCCAATAGGAAGGAATTCCATGGTCTCCCTCAAACTGATTGAAACAAGTTAGGGCATGGATCTGGCATGGTCAACCGGTGTATTTCCTCAAAGGGATTACTGCCTCAAATTTTTTTTCTTCTTCCAGATCAGGTTCGTTTCTCATATTGTTTTCTAACGTACAATTTCATAGGGCATGGATCTGGCATGATCAAGGGGCTTACTGCCTCAAATTTATTTGCATCATCTAAATCAGGTTCACGTTGTTTTCTCACGTACAATTTCTAGGAGATCTTGATTTACCCAATGGGAAGGAATTCCATGGTCTCCCTCAAACTGATTGAAACAAGTTAGGGCATGGATCTGGCATGGTCAACCGGTGTATTGCGTCAAATTTGTTTCCATCATCTATATCAGCTGGTTCGTTTCTCTCGCTTTTGTGCAGAAAATTTTCTTCGTGTGTTTACGATAACTTTCCTTTTCGTTTCTGATTCCATTGATTATTGACGTGTCCTTTGATGGGATCTGGCATGGTCAACCGCTGTCTTGCCTCAAATTTGTTTCCATCATATATATCAGCTGGTTCGTTTCTCTCGCTTTTGTGTATAAAATTTTCTTCGTGTGTTTACGATAACTTTCCTTTTTGTTTCCGATTCCATTGATTATTGACGTGTCCTTTGATGGTGTTCTGCTCCAATACATCCTAATTAGGTCTTTATTGGGTAGATTCCAATTGAAGCCCAAATCTTATCACGTACAATTTTAGGATATCAGTAGTACATGGTGATTGGGTTGGAGGAGGGCACAACTTTGGCAATCGTGTGATATTGGAAATTAAACATATTGACTGTACAAACAAGATCAACATCTAAAAGCCTCCCGTGCATCAAAGAGCTTCCAATACTTTTTCTAGCGATTTCTCATATGGCTTTTTCAATCACATTATTAGAATACAAAGTTCATGTTGCTTACATAATGTACGGCAACCAGGAGCTATTCAAAGTCTGACACTCCTTTCTTTCCAGTTTGTGTCTTCCATAATCTCCACAATTTAGCGTTCCTTTCTTTTCTTATATTTCAAAATCAATTTTGTGTTACCTATTTGTATTGAAGTTATTTTTTCTTTGTTTTCCCTCTTCATGATGCATTGTAATTGTTTCAGGGTACCATGATACAGGTCAAGGTAATGAAACATATGGTTCAGATGTTAAGGCCATAGATCTACAAAGGTTCACTCTACATGATAATTTTTTTAAGTTTACATCTGCACTGAATTTGCATCCAGTTGAACGCGAGAAGATACTAATTTGTTTGCACATGATGAGATTTTAAGATATAACAGGTCTATAAAAATATCGGAATAATACAACAAAGCTTCACATTTTCTACCATTGGTGAAATCCTTTCCATCAGCGGCGCCATAAGATTTACTTAACCAGTAGATTTAGCAGGTGTCATTGGCATTGTAACTTACATTGGACATACTGAAGAAATGCAGAAAACTCATGGGGTTTGAAAGATTTGAGATGTTGTGGTCCGTATTGAGTAAGTACACTAAAAGGAACTAAATTAGTCAATGTGCCATGCTTGCTAATAGTTACGACTCTTGAAATATATGAGAATAAATAAATGTTACAGTAGGGGGTAAGAAGTTCAACCAAACTGATGTAGATTAGTTGGGGCGTGTTGTCATAGTAATATCAACAACTGCCAAAAAATGAAATGTGTGCATTTTTTTATAGTGTATAAGTACTTCTATGTGTATATTTATTGTATACAGAAGTTAATATTAAGTGCATGCAGAGTTGCAGACTACTTACTGTCATTTATAGTAGCAAGCAGAATTTATATCGTTTTCCTTTTGAATATCCCTGAGAGAGGTGAGTTCCAATGAGCTAGAATAGCTCTCCTACAATTATATAAAGAAATATTTTTCAATCAAGTCCACCAATACTTCTGTACATGCAAAAAACATGTATTGCTCCCAATACGTCAATTCAAGAACAAATGCTTTGTAAAAGAACAAGACTACAAGAAATAACTGAAATCACATATGAATCTGAAAACTGATAGTTCTTATCATTTTGTTTTACATTTGTTTTATTACATTTCCTTATGTGCTAATTCCCGTAAAAAAACTATAATGGACAGGGAAATTATATACTATAGAAGCAACAGTTGTACCGATTAAAATGTCAGATGAATGGTAATACTTAGATGCTGCAAATGCGGCAAGAAAGTATAAAAGCAAGGCAACCACTTTGGTTCCAAGTGTGAAATGGAACCTGAGCGGACATATATCCAAGGTGTTTCTCATTATTTAGGTAGTAAATATCCTGTACTGACCTATATATGCCTTATTATTCGTAGGCACAAATTTAAGCTAGAGATCTGTGATTTTTCTGTAACGACAACTTGCGCCATGTTTTATGAATATAAGAATTTTTTTGATGAAGTACTCTGTATAATTATGGATGGATATGGAGGGCTGTGATATCTGGATAGCAATTGATATTTTAGTTCAGATTATATGACTATACCACAAGTATATGGTTTCTAAGATTACTATGTATATAATCTTTCTCATATATTCTGAAAAAATATCGTTGGTATTGCATTGAAATGTTGAACGGGAGCCTTTTCTACTATACGATGCTCTAAACTGTTCACTATCTACTACCTGCCACACTATATATAATTCTTAATTTACTATAGCTGACACAAAAAATTTATGTTTTTTATAGAAAATGTTGCCGACAATAAACTAATTATGCAGGACAACAGAATGACTAGGTACAGAACACATGTTGTGTTGTATTCTGATGAAGAGTTCGAAACTAATAGGTCAGTACAACGATGAATTCTTATTCAAGGAATCAAGACCCTAGAAAGTGTACAATACCTCAGAGCTGTGGTGGCGTTGATATGACATACCAGAAAACAATATTGATGTTGGACACTCAAAGACTAAAGGAACTGAGGTTATTCAAAGATTTCCCTAAAAAAGATTATTCAGAGAGCAATCGAAGTACTGGCACGAGCAAAGGAACACAAAAGGATAAATATATAAGCATTTTTCTCGGTGTACTTTCCTGTTCTCTCTAAGTTTTCAGGAGAAAGAGAAAAGTTTGTTTGTTTTTTAAATTATAAAGCCAGATCTGATTGATAATAAATTCATTGCAAACCAGACTAAATGGCTTGGGAAAAGGAGCGCAAGTCATGTTATGCATCTCGATGAAGAATAAAAAACTGAGGGGAGTCGAGAAATAAATGAATCAAAATTCATGGAATCATACTCCATGAGGAAGCATGCTGCAAATTAAAAAACGCCAGTATTAATAAGAATTTTTTTACGATGCAAAATCAAGAAATGAAGGTACTCAGACACATTAAGATTCAGGACCGACCAAAAAGAGACTCAAAAGACAAACTGCACACTGATGAATGTTTGTTAACATTTAGGATTGAATATAACGTACCCGAACATCCAATTGTACTTTATATATACTTTATCGTTAGTCCCTTCTTTTCTGTCAAAAATTACTAAAATGTGTTTTATCTACAGTAGATGCTAGATTTATATCTTGGGAACCCCTGTTGTTAACTGTTGGTATTCAACATGCATGTGCTATACCCGTTAATCTACATGTATTTTTTTAGGAGGAATCTACTTGGATTCTTTAATGATAAAAATATATAATATAACATATACAGATGATTAAACAATTGTAATGTGAAAAACACGGAAGGAAATCCTGCGATACTAGAATCTATTGATAGTCAGTCAGACATCATTGGTTTAGCAACAAAGAAAGCCACATGGAAAATGAAAGGGATAGTCCAACACGAAAAATGAAAGAGATACTCCAACTGATTTCTAAATATGCTAGCCCGTGCGAATGCACGGGTTGACGACTAGTCCCTCTAATCCTCTAAGTGATTACGTGATCCAAATCAACTAAACCATGTCCGATCATCACGTGAGATGGAGTAGTTTCATTGGTGAACATCACTATGTTGATCATATCTACTATATGATTCACGCTCGACCTTTCGGTCTCTGTGTTCCGAGGCCATATCTGTATATGCTTGGCTCGTCAAGTATAACCTGAGTATTCCGCGTGTACAACTGTTTTGCACCCGTTGTATTTGAACGTAGAGCCTATCACACCCGATCATCACGTGGTGTCTCAGCACGAAGAACTTTCGCAACGGTGCATACTCAGGGAGAACACTTCTTGATAATTAGTGAGAGATCATCTTAAAATGCTACCGTCAACCAAAGCATGATAAGATGCATAAAAGATAAACATCACCTGCAATCAATATAAGTGATATGATATGGCCATCATCTTGTGCTTGTGATCTCCATCTTCGAAGCACCGTCGTGATCACCATCGTCACCGGCGCGACACCTTGATCATCATCGTAGCATCGTTGTCGTCTCGCCAATCTTATGCTTCCACGACTATCGCTACCGTTTAGTGATAAAGTAAAGCATTACAACGCAATTGCATTGCATACAATAAAGCGACAACCATATGGCTCCTGCCAGTTGCCGATAACTTGGTTACAAAACATGATCATCTCATACAATAAAATTTTAGCATCATGTCTTGACCATATCATATCACAACATGCCCTGCAAAAACAAGTTAGACGTCCTCTACTTTGTTGTTGCAAATTTTACGTGGCTGCTACGGGCTTAAGCAAGAACCAATCTTACCTACGCATTAAAACCACAACGATAGTTTGTCAAGTTGGTGCTATTTTAACCTTCACAAGGACCGGGCGTAGCCACACTCGGTTTAACTAAAGTTGGAGAAACTGACACCCGCTAGCCACCTTTGTGCAAAGCACGTCGGGAGAACCGGTCTCGCGTAAGCGTACGCGTAATGTCGATCCGGGCCGCTTCGTCCAACAATACCGCCGAACCAAAGTATGACATGCTGGTAAGCAGCATGACTTATATCGCCCACGACTCACTTGTGTTCTACTCGTGCATATAACATCAACACATAAAACCTAGGCTCGGATGCCACTGTTGGGGAACGTAGTAATTTCAAAAAAATTCCTACGCACACACAAGATCATGATGATGCATAGCAACGAGAGGGGAGAGTGTTGTCTACGTACCCTCGTAGACCGGCAACGGTAGTGTTGACACAACGTAGAGGAAGTAGTTGTACGTCTTCCTGATCCGACCGATCCAAGCACCGAACGTACGGCACCTCCGAGTTCTAGCACACGTTCAGCTCGATGACGATCCCCGGACTCCGATCCAGCAAAGTGTCGGGGAAGAGTTCCGTCAGCACGACGGCATGGTGACGATCTTGATGTTCAACTGTCGCAGGGCTTCGCCTAAGCACCACTACAATATTATCGAGGATTATGGTGGAAGGGGGCACCGCACACGGCTAAGAAAACGATCACGTGGATCAACTTGTGTGTCTAGGGGTGCCCCCTGCCCCTGTATATAAAGGAGCAAGGGGAGGAGGCCGGCCGGCCCTATGGCGCGCCAAGGAGGAGTCCTCCTCCTAGTAGGAGTAGGACTCCTACTAGGAGGAGGAAGGAAGTGGGGAGGGAGAAGGAAAGGGGGGCGCCGCCCCCCCTCTCCTAGTCCAATTCGGACCAGGGGGGAGGAGGCGCGCGACCCACCCTGGCTGCCCCTCTCTCTCTCCACTAAGGCCCATATGGCCCATTACTTCTCCCGGGGGGGGGGGGGGGGGGGGGGGTTCCGGTAACCCTCCGGCTCTCCGGTTTTCTCCGAAATCACCCGGAACACTTCTGGTGTCCGAATATAGCCGTCCAATATATCAATCTTTATGTCTCGACCATTTCGAGACTCCTCGTTATGTCTGTGATTACATCCGGGACTCCGAACTAACTTTGGTACATCAAAACTCATAAACTCATAATATAATTGTCATCGAAACCTTAAGCGTGCGGACCCTACGGGTTCGAGAACAATGTAGACATGACCGAGACACGTCTTCGGTCAATAACCAATAGCGGAACTTGGATGCTCATATTGGCTCCCACATATTCTACGAAGATCTTTATCGGTCAGACCGCATAACAACATACGTTGTTCCCTTTGTCATCGGTATGTTACTTGCCCGAGATTTGATCGTCGGTATCTCAATACCTAGTTCAATCTCGTTACCGGCAAGTCTCTTTACTCGTTTCGTAATACATCATCTCGCAACTAACTCATTAGTTGCAATGCTTGCAAGGCTTATTTGATGTGCATTACCGAGAGGGCCTAGAGATACCTCTCCGACAATCGGAGTGACAAATCCTAATCTCGAAATACGCCAACCCAACATTTACCTTTGGAGACACCTGTAGAGCTCCTTTATAATCACCCAGTTACGTTGTGACGTTTGGTAGCACACAAAGTGTTCCTCCGGCAAACGGGAGTTGCATAATCTCATAGTCATAGGAACATGTATAAGTCATGAAGAAAGCAATAGCAACATACTAAACGATCGGGTGCTAAGCTAATGGAATGGGTCATATCAATCACATCATTCTCCTAATAATGTGATCCCGTTAATCAAATGACAACACATGTCTATGGTTAGGAAACATAACCATCTTTGATTAACGAGCTAGTCAAGTAGAGGCATACTAGTGACGTTTAGTTTGTCTATGTATTCAGACAAGTATTATGTTTCCGGATAATACAATTCTAGTATGAATAATAAACATTTATCATGATATAAGGAAATAAAATAATGACATTATTATTGCCTCTAGGGCATATTTCCTTCATCCTCGTCTCTGCTCGCGGGAGGACAAGCACGACACGCTCAACGCCGTTGCTTCCCCGAGCCCTGTGCCGTCGGCCTAGCCTCTACTCCGAGTAGGAGACGAGCGCCCACCGCTGCCTCGATCTGTGATGCGCGAGGCCCCTTGGCCTTGCTTCGATTTGGATACGTCGATACCACCGTTGCAACGTTGATTCCTCTGCCCCGGAGTACCTCAAGTTCGTCTACATGAGACTGCCAAGTACCTCTACGCATGGATATCGCCAAGTACCACGATGATACGAGAACAACTACCGTCGACGTGCATTTTGCCAAGTTCCACAACGCCGCATAAGTTTCTTCTTGAACATGTACGACTACAACGTGAACGAGTACCACGACGACCCTCGAAGAGCTCGGATCCTTCAAGTTCCACTACCGCCGACTAGTACGACTACCGTCGCAAAAACGAGACCGTCAAGACCGAACCGACAAGTACCCCGAGAATGTCTGTACCTCTATCGTCGACGTGCTTTTCGTCAAGCCCCTCTACGAAAACGTGCTCCGCTGCCGTCGCAAGAATCGAGACCGACAAGTCCGAAGATGCAAGTACCACTCCGAACCATGTACAACTACCGTCGCCGAAGACCTGGGTGATGCAAGCGTCAAGTTCAACCACCGTCGCGTGAATCGCTACTTCCACGACGGCTGTGAACTACTACTTCCCTCGACGAAGACGAACCCGTCCACCTCGAAACGCTCGCTTCGAAGGTATAACCGCCGAGAACGACCGTCCGAGAACAAATGCATGTTGTTTGAGATGCACCCCTGTTCGCCTCGAGTCCGAATTGTCGGTGCACGTTGCCCCTCTTTTGCCTTGTCACCTACATGTGGGAACCCGGTAACCGGGAGCACCCCATCGTTTATCGCATGACCCGCTCCCATCACACTCTCCTTTGCACCGGCATCTCAATCGAGTTACCGAAACCCGGAATGTTGCCTTGGCATCATTTTCGTTATCGTTGCCGTGGCACCCCTTTCGTTTCCGCCACGATGACAAATGCTTCATAATGCTCATGTCAACATTTTCATAAAATTTGCATAAACTTGCATATGTCATCTGCATCATGATAACAACTTCTAGAATGTTTAAATTTTTGCTTGCTTAAATTGCTAAATGCACATGAGGATTTACCGGAATTGTTGTTTGTTATTTCCGGCCTCATTTAAACTTGCCTAAATGTTTAGTTTACTTATGTTCCACCTCTTGCCATGCTTAACGACATTTAATATTGTTGGGTACATAAACGGGAGAGAACTAAATAAGCCATGTGGTGTTTCGTCAATATGCAACTCGTTCCATATTGAGCTCCACTTAACTTGTAGTTTTGCTTGTGCACTTTGCCATGCCTTGAATCATTAAACCGGACATGCATCATACTTGGTTGTGCATCATGCCATGTTTATGTGATGGTTGTTTACTATGTTGCTTGTTTCTTTCCGGTGTTACTTCTTCTGGTTAGTTCCGGTAACGTCGCGTTTGTGAGGATCCGTTCGACTATGTCCGGTTGCCTTCTTCTTGGACTCGTTCTTCTTCCTTGCGGAATTTCAGGAAAGATGACCATACCCTCGAAATCACTTATATCTTTGCTTGCTAGTTGCTTGCTCTATTGCTATGTGGCGATACCTACCACTTGCTTTATCATGCCTCCCATATTGCCATGTCAAGCCGCTAACCCACCTTTCCTAGCAAACTATTGTTTGGCTATGTTACCGCTTTGCTCAGCCCCTCTATTAGCGTTGTTAGTTGCAGGTGAAGATGAAGTTTGTTCCATGTTGGAACATGGATATGTTGGGATATCACAATATCTCTTATTTAATTAGGGACAATTGCATTTTTACACCTAGTTGGTTCCTACCCACGGGTTTTGCCCTTACTTTTCGAGCTTGCTCAGTTTTGCCCTTACTTTTTCCGTCGTGGTCCCTCGAATGCCCTTTGACCGTTTGACCAAAACTTTGAAAATTCATAACTAATTCATATGAACTCAGAAAAATGCAAATAAGATATCAAAATGTTCAGATAAACACTACCTTTATGTGCGTATCATTTGCATTGAGGACAAAAGCACCCTTTCAACTACCTAGGGTAATTAATGTTATTAACATTATTAAAAATAAAAAGGTATGAACCATATTTTTTTCATGAATAAAAATTACATGCAAATGTAGGTGATGTTTTCTGAACATCCAGATATCTTATTTGCATTTTTCTGAGTTCATATGATCTTGTTATGAATGTTCTAACGACTTTGACCATTATTTGGAAACTTCATAACAAATTGATACAAACTCTGAAAAATGCAAATCAGATATCAGGATGTTCAGAAAACATCACCTACATTTGCATGTAATTTTTATTCATGAAAAAAATATTGTTTGTACCTTTTTATTTTTAATAATGTTAATAACATTAATTACCTCAGGTAGTTTAAACGATGCTTTTGTCCTGAATGCAAATGATATGCACATAAAGGTAATGTTTATCTGAACATTTTGATATCTTATTTGCATTTTTTTGAGTTCATGTGAATTAGTTATGAATTTTCAAAGTTTTGGTCAAACGGTCAAAGGGCATTCGAGGGACCTCGGCGGAAAAAGTAAGGGCAAAACCGAGCAAACTCGAAAAGTAAGGGCAAAACCCGTGGGTAGGAACGAACTAGGGGCAAAAATGCAATTGACCCATTTAATTAATGCATGTATATACTTGGTAAAGGGTGGAAGGCTCGGCCTTATGCCTGGTGTTTTGTTCCACTCTTGCCTCCCTAGTTTCCGTCATACCGGTGTTATGTTCCTTGATTTTGCATTCCTTACGCGGTTGGGGGAATGGGACCCCCTTGACAGTTCGCCTTGAATAAAACTCCTCCAGCAAGGCCCAACCTTGGTTTTACCATTTGCCACCTACACCTTTTTCCCTTGGGTTTCCGGATCCCGAGGGTCATCTTTATTTTAAACCCCCGGGCCAGTGCTCCTTTGAGTGTTGGTCCAACTTGTCAGCCACCGGTGGCAACTCTGGGTTGGCCTACCGGAAGTTTGGACAATCCGGTGTGCCCTGAGAACAAGATATGTGCAGCTCCTATCGGGATTTGTCGGCACATCCGGGCGGCTTTGCTGGTCTTGTTTTACCATTGTCGAAATGTCTTGTAACCGGGATTCCGAGTCTGATCGGGTCTTCCTGGGAGAAGGAATATCCTTCGTTGACCGTGAGAGCTTGTGATGGGCTAAGTTGGGACACCCCTGCAGGGTTTTGAACTTTCGAAAGCTGTGCCCGCGGTTATGGGCAGATGGGAATTTGTTAATATCCGGTTGTAGAGAACTTGACACTTAACTTAATTAAAATGCATCAACCGCGTGTGTAGCCGTGATGGTCTCTTCTCGGCGGAGTCCGGGAAGTGAACACGATCTCGTGTTATGCTTGAATGTAAGTAGTTTCAGGATCACTTCTTGATCATTATAGCTTCTCGACCGTGCTTTGCTTCTCTTCTCGCTCTCATTTGCGTAAGTTAGCCACCATATATGTTAGTGCTTGTTGCAGCTCCACCTCACTACCCCTTTTCCTATCCATAATCTTAAATAGTCTTGATCGCGAGGGTGTGAGATTGCTGAGTCCCCGTGACTCACAGATTTACATCAAACAGTTGCAGGTGCCGATGATAACCGTGCAGGTGACGTAACCCAGCTCAAGTGGGAGCTCGATGAAGATCTCGTTAGTTGTTGTGTTTCGTTTCCTGTTGATCAGTAGTGGAGCCCAGTTGGGACGATCGGGGATCTATGCATTTGCGGTTGTCTTTATTTTGGTTCCGTAGTCGGACCTTGATTGGATCTGGATGATGTAATGCTATATTTATGTATTGTGTGAAGTGGCGATTGTAAGCCAACTCTTTATCCCTTTCTTATTCAATACATGGGATGTGTAAAGATTACCCCTCTTGCGACATGCCTACTACGCGGTTATGCCTCTAAGTCGTGCTCCGACACGTGGGAGATATAGCCGCATCATGGGTGTTACACCCACGTACTATGAGGTGGAGATCATGTGAGATCGTGGGTGAATAGATAATCATATCATGGAATGATTTGAGCAGAAAAAACCAATAATTTAGATAAGAAAATTTTAATGTTTCATTCGCAAATTCTTCAGCTAACAAGGACACAGTGAAGATTTTGAATGGGTTTCAAATAGAATGCACATGAAGAATTTGTGAATGGACTGGGTTGAGTTTAGCATAGTAGGGGAAGGGTCCGATCACATTCACTTAGCAGAAAAAGCAACTTGAAGAAATAGAAATAAGTGAATGCTGTAGAGGACAGAAACTCATATATATATTTATAGACAATGAAGAAAAACAACGGAAATAGTGAAGACATTGCAAAGTTGAAGAAATTGAACAACTGAGGAATTTCAGAAATGAAGAAGAACTCAAATTGACGATTTTCAACTTTTATTGGTGGCTTGACCCACCGTATAAGAATGCTGATTTCAGACGCCGCGTACAATTGTCGTAGGGCTCTAAGAATCAAATTCTTCGTTGATTTCTTCACACTTAGATTGTTAGTCTTCATTGATTTAAGAGAAACGTTACTTCGTGTGTTGCACATCTAAGTCATCAATTTAGCATAAGTGTTAGGATGTGTGTCCTTTTCAAAGGACATTCAAAGATTCTAAGATATTTAGCTCATACCACAACTTGCTAAATCTCTTCTCATCCAAGGGATTTGTGAAGATATCGGCTAGCTATTCTTCAGTCTTCACGTGCTCGATAGAGATGCCGCCCTTTAACACATGATCACGAAGCAAATGTTGACGAATCTGAATGTGCTTTGTCTTTGAGTGCTGAACTGGATTATGAGCAATCTTGATGGCACTCTCATTGTCACAGTAGAGTGGCACATTCTTCATGTTGATGCCGTAATCCTTGAGGGTTTGCTTCATCCATAGAAATTGAGCACAACACGAACCAGTAGCAATGTACTCAGCTTCAGCAGTAGACAATGATACACATTTCTGTTTCTTTGAGGACCAACTAACTAAGGATCGTCCGAGGAAATGGCATGTGCCTGATGTTGACTTACGATCCACACGGTCACCAACATAGTCAGAGTCTGAATATCCAATGAGGTCAAAAGCTGAGCCCTTGGGATACCATAATCCAAGTGTTGGAGTGTGAGCTAGATATCGAAGAATATGCTTCACAGCCTATTGGTGTGATTCCTTCGGTGTAGCATGCAAACACTAAGCATAATATATGACCTAGATGCACATAAATACAATAAAGAACCAATCATGGAGCGGTATACCTTTTGATCGAAGTCAATACCATTTTCATCAGTGCATAGATGGCCATTTGTGGGCATAGGGATTTTGACGCCTTTGCAATCTTGCATGCCGAATTTCCTCAGTACATCTTTGAGGTATTTCTCCTGAGATATGAATATGTCATTGCGTTGTTGACGAATTTTAAGACCAAAGAAGAATTTCAATTCTCCCATCATAGACATTTCATATTCCTCCCTCATCATATAACCAAATTCGTCAGTGTAACGTTGGTCAATACAGCCAAAGATGATATCATCAACATATATTTGGCACACAAATAATTCACCATCATAAGATTTAGTGAAAAGATTTGGGTCAAGTGAACCGGGATTGAAGCCTTTCTTCATGAGGGATTGCTTCAAAGTATCATACCATGCCCCGAGGGGCCTGCTTGAGGCCATAGAGGGCCTTATTAAGTCTGTAGACTTGGTCAGGATGCTTTGGATCTTCAAAACCTGGGGGTTGAGCAACATATACTTCTTCCTCAAGCTTACCATTGAGGAATGCACTTTTCACATCCATTTGATATAAGATGATGTCATGATGGTTAGCATAAGCAAGTACTATGTGAATAGCCTCAAGTCTAGCAACAGGTGCAAAAGTTTCATCAAAATCAATTCCTTCAACCTGTGTGTAGCCTTGAGCTACAAGCCGTGCCTTATTCCTCACCACAAGGCCATTTTCATCTTGCTTGTTGCGGTAGATCCACGTTGTGCCGATGATATTGTGCTTGCGAGGGTCTGGTCGCTTGACAAGTTCCTAGACGTTGTTGAGCTCGAACTGATGTAATTCCTCTTACATAGCTTGAATCCACTCAGGCTCCAGAAATGTTTCATCTACCTTAGTGGGCTCTGTGATAGAGATGAAAGCAAAGTGCCCACAAAAGTTAGAAAAATATGAAGCTTTTGAGCGTGTGAGAGGACCTAGTGCATTGATGTCGCTGGTGATTTTCTCAATCTGCACTTCATTTGCTACTCGAGGATGAGCGGGTTGGCGACGAGGAATTTGATCAGCATTTTCTTCAGAACCATTTTCTTCAGGCGCACCAGCATGATGTTCTTCACGGTCTGGAATAACTTCTTCAGTAGATTCTTCGGTAGGAATGACATCCTCAGTAGCCTTGAACTTGATGGTTTCCTCAGGAGACTGTTCATCTAGCACAGGAGGTTGGTGCTCTCTTTGCGAGCCATTAGTTTCATCGAACCGCACATCTACAGTTTCAACCACCTTGTGGTGAACGGTGTTGAAGACTCTTTAGGTGTGCGAGTCCTTTCCGTAACCAAGCGTAAAACCTTCATGTGCTTTCGGTGCAAATTTAGAATTGTGATGAGGATCTCTAATCCAACATTTAGCGCCGGAGACTTTGAAATAACTCACATTGGGTTTCTCGTCAGTGAGGATTTCATATGCAGTCTTCTTGAAGAATTTGTGAAGATATACCATGTTGATGATGCGGCACGCAGTATCAAGTGCCTCAATCTAGAAATGACGAGGCATCTTGTATTCATCAAGCATAGTGCGAGCCATCTCAACAAGAGTCCTGTTCTTGTGCTCCACGACGCCATTCTGCTGAGGAGTATAAGGAGCAGATAACTCATGAGTAATACCAAGTTCATCAAGATAGTCATCAAGACCAGTATTCTTGAACTCAGTTCCATTGTTACTTCTGAGGTGCTTGATCTTCACACCAAAGTTGGTTGAAGCCCTCGAGGAAAATCGTTTGAAGACTTCCTGCACTTCACGTTTATAAGTGATGATATGCAACCATGTGTAACGAGAGTAATCTGCTACCTCTTGAGCACTGCGTTGGTTTTCCCCGAAGAGGAAGGGATGATGCAGCAAAGTATTATTTCCCTCAGTTTTTAAGAACCAAGGTATCAATCTAGTAGGAGGCTATGCGCGAGTCCCTCGTACCTGCACAAAGCAAATAAATCCTCGCAACCAACGCAAATAGGGGTTGTCAATCCCTATAAGGCCACTTACGAGCGTGAGATCTGATAGATATGATAAGATAATATTTTTGGTATTTTTATGATAAAGATGCAAAGTAAAATAAAGGCAAAGTAAATAGCAAAGGAAATAACTAAGTAGTAGGAGTTCAATATGATAAAGATAGACCCGGGGGCCATAGGTTTCACGAGTGGCTTCTCTCGAGAGCATAAGTATTCTATGGTGGGTGAACAAATTACTGTTGAGCAATTGACAGAATTGAGCATAGTTATGAGAATATCTAGGTATGATCATGTATATAGGCATCACGTCCGAGACAAGTAGACCGACTCCTGCCTGCATCTACTACTATTACTCCACTCATCGACTGCTATCCAGCATGCATCTAGAGTATTAAGTTAAAAACAGAGTAACGCCTTAAGCAAGATGACATGATGTAGAGGGATAGACTCATGCAATATGAAGAAAACCCCATCTTGTTATCCTCGATGGCAACAATACAATACGTGCCTTGCTGCCCTTACTGTCACCGGGAAAGGACACCGCAAGATTGAACCCAAAGCTAAGCACTTCTCCCATTGCAAGAAAGATTAATCTAGTAGGCCAAACCAAACTGATAATTCGAAGAGACTTGCAAAGATAACCAATCATACATAAAAGAATTCAGAGAAGATTCAAATATTATTCATAGATAGACTTGATCATAAACCCACAATTCATCGGTCTCAACAAACACACCGCAAAAAGAAGATTACATCGAATAGTTCTCCACAAGAGAGGGGGAGAACATTGTATTGAGATCCAAAAAGCGAGAAGAAGCCATCTAGCTACTAACTATGGACCCGTAGGTCTGAGGTGAACTACTCACACTTCATCGGAGGGGCTATGGTGTTGATGTAGAAGCCCTCCGTGATCGATGCCCCCTCCGGCGGAGCTCCGGAACAGGCCCCAAGATGGGATCTCATGGATACAGAAAGTTACGGCGGTGGAATTAGGGTTTTGGCTCCGTCTCTGATCGTTTGGGGGTACGTGGATATATATATATATATATATATATATAGGAGGAAAGAGTACGTCGGTGGAGCAACAGGGGGCCCACGAGGGTGGAGGACGCGCCTGGTGGGGGTGGGCGCGCCCCCTACCTCGTGCCCTCCTGTTTTATTTCTTGACGTAGGGTCCAAGTCTCCCTGGTCTTATTCGTTGAGAAAAATCACGTTCCCGAAGGTTTCATTCCGTTTGGACTCCGTTTGATATTCCTTTTCTTCGAAACCCTAAAACAGGTAAAAACAGCAATTCTGGGCTGGGCCTCTGGTTAATAGGTTAGTCCCAAAAATAATATAAAAGTGGATAATAAAGCCCAATAATGTCCAAAACAGTAGATAATATAGCATGTAGCAATAAAAAAAATTATATATACGTTGGAGACGTATCAAGCATCCCCAAGCTTAATTCCTGCTCATCCTCGAGTAGGTAAATGATAAAAACAGAATTTTTGATGCGGAGTGCTACTTGGCATAATTTTAATGTAATTCTTCTTAATTGTGGTATGAATATTCAGATCCGAAAGATTCAAGACAAAAGTGCATATTGACATAAAAATAATAATACTTCAAGCATACTAACTAAGCAATTATGTCTTCTCAAAATAACATGGCTAAAGAAAGTTCATCCCTACAAAATCATATGGTTTAGTCATGTTTCATTTTCGTCACACAAGAATGCTCTCATCATGCACAACCCTGATGACAAGCCAAGCAATTGTTTCATACTTTAGTAATCTCAAACCTATAAACTTTCACGCAATATATGAGCGCGAGCCATGGATATAGCACTATAGGTGGAATAGAATATAATGAGGGGGGTTATGTGGAGAAGACAAAAAAGGAGAAAGTCTCACATCAATGAGGCTAATCAATGGGCTATGGAGATGCCCACCGATAGATGTTAATGCAAGGAGTAGGGATTGCCATGCAATGGATGCACTAGAGCTATAAATGTATGAAAGCTCAACAAAAGAAACTAGTGGGTGTGCATCCAACTTGCTTGCTCACGAAGACCTAGGGCACTTGAGGAGGCCCATTGTTGGAATATACAAGCCAAGTTCTATAATGAAAATTCCCACTAGTATATGAAAGTGACAAAACAAGAGACTCTCTAACATGAAGATTATGGTGCTACTTTTAAGCACAAGTGTGGCAAAGGATAGTAACATTGTCCCTTCTCTCTTTTTCTCTCATTTTTTCTCTTTTTTTCTTTGGGCCTTTTCTCTTTTTTTATGGCCTTTCTTTTTTTGGGCCTTCTCTTTTTTACGGCCTTTCTCTTTTTTTATTTATTCCTCACTTGGGACAATGTTCTAGAAAATGATCATCACACTTCTATTTATTTACAACTCAATTATTACAACTCGATACTAGAACAAAAGATGACTCTATATGAATGCCTCCGACGGTGTACCGGGATATGCAATGGACCAAGAGTGACGTGTATGAAAGAAGTATGAACGGTGGCTTTGCCACAAATACTATGTCAACTACATGATCATGCTAAGCAATATGACAATGATGAATGTGTCATGATGAACGGAATGATGGAACGTTGCATGGCAATATATCTCGGAATGGCTATGGAAATGCCATAAAACGTAGGTATGGTGGCTGTTTTGAGGAGGATATAAGGAGGTTTATGTGTGAAAGAGCATATCATATCACAGGGTTTGGATGCACCGGCGAAGTTTGCGCCAACTCTCAATGTGAGTAAGGGCAATGCATGGTACCGAAGAGGCTAGTAAGGATGGAAGGGTGAGAGTGCGTATAATCCATGGACTCAACATTAGTCATAAAGAACTCACATACTTATTGCAAAAATCTACAAGTCATCAAAAACCTCGGTACTACGCGCATGCTCCTAGGGGGATAGATTGGTAGGAAAAGACCATCGCTCGTCCCCGACCGCCACTCATAAGGAAGACAATCAAATAACACCTCATGTTTCAAATTTGTCACATAACGTTTACCATACGTGCATGCTACGGGACTTGCAAACTTCAACACAAGCATTTCTCAATTTTACAACTACTCAACTAGCATGACTTTGATATTATTACCTCCATATCTCAAAACAAGCATCAAACTTCTCTTAGTATTCAAAACACTCTTAAGAAAATTTTACTAATCTTGAATACCTAGCATATTAGGATTTTAAGCAAATTACCATGCTATTAAGACTCTCAAAATAATCTAAGTGAAGCATGAGAGATCAATGGTTTCTATAAAACAAATCCACCACCGTGCTCTAAAAGATATAAGTGAAGTACTAGAGCAAAATTATATAACTCAAAAGATATAAGCGAAGCACATAGAGTATTCTAACAAATTCCAAATCATGTATGGCTCTATCAAAAGGTGTGTACAGCAAGGATGATTGTGGTAAACTAACAACCAAAGACTCAAATCATACAAGACGCTCCAAGCAGAACACATATCATGTGGCGAATAAAAATATAGCTCCAAGTCAAGTTACCGATAGAAGTAGACGAAAGAGGGGATGCCTTCCAGGGCATCCCCAAGCTTTGGCTTTTAGGTGTCCTTAGATTATCTTGGGGGTGCCACGGGCACCCCCAAGCTTAGGCTCTTTCCACTCCTTGTTCCATAATCCATCAAATCTTTACCCAAAACTTGAAAACTTCACAACACAAAACATAAAGTAGAAAATCTCGTGAGCTCCGTTAGCGAAAGAAAACAAAAGATCACTTCAAGGTACTGTAATGAACTCATTATTTATTTATATTGGTGTTATACCTACTATATTCCAACTTCTCTATGGTTTATAAACTATTTTACTAGCCATAGATTCATCAAAATAAGCAAACAACACACGAAAAACAGAATCTGTCAAAAACAGAACAGTCTGTAGTAATCTGTAGCTAGCGAAAGATCTGGAACCCCAAAAATTCTAAAATAAATTGCTGGACATGAGGAATTTATCTATTAATCATCTGCAAAAAGAATTAACTAAATAGTACTCTCCAAATAAAAATTACAGCAGTTCTTGTGAGCGCTAAAGTTTCTGTTTTTTACAGCAAGTTCAACAAGACTTTCCCCAAGTCTTCCCAACGGTTCTACTTGGCACAAACACTAATTAAACACAAAAAACACAACCAAAACAGAGGCTAGATAAATTATTTATTGCTAAACAGGGGCAAAAAGCAATGAATAAAAATAAAATTGGGTTGCCTCCCAACAAGCGTTATCGTTTAACGCCCCTAGCTAGGCATAACAAGCAAGAATAGATCTAGGTATTGACATAATAGTAAGATAGATTATTAAAACTCATTTCATATTCTCTACGTTCGGCAGCAAGTTTTCTTTGAGGCAAGCAAAAGTAATCAAAAGGGCTAAATTTAATGGGACAAAATTCCCCAAGATCAACCTTGGGAGGTATAGGTTCCTCCTTTGGTCCTTCATATTGCACAACCAATTCATCATTATAAGCATTCTTTTGACAGAACTTTGTGATCCTATATTCAAGAGAATATCCTAGTTCATTATTTCGAATAGCCAAATCATCATTAAGTTCAGAAATTCTATCAACTAAAACATTGGTAGGAACCCTTTTTCTAAGATTTCCATTGAAAGCAACATAATCTAGAGATTGAAAGAGCATTATTTCTTCTTGATCAAAGAGGATAGCCTCTATGGGAGGACGGCAAGCGTCCACCCTATAATGTGAAAAGAATTTCTTTGGCCTCTTTTATTATGAATCTAAACTCATGAGCCAAAAAGATAGTAGCAGCACGCTTAACAGAAGAATGCTCAATATTAGAAAATTCCAGGAAAATCCTTTGTATAGAAGGATGCATGTGCATGAATTGTCTTTCAAGTTCAACTACAAGCATAGCAATAGCATCCGCAAGACTACTAGTTCTATGAAGTATAGAACTACCCATAGAAGGTAAAGTACCGGCACAAGTAAAGAAATTTTGAATAACTCCTTTTCCAATAACATTACCACTACCAACACGGAATATTTTTATATGTGAGATAGTGGGTTCTTTAGTAGGAGCATCAGAATTATTATCAACAATAGTTTCCCCAATTTCAGACATAGAGGCAGAAGGTAAAGGACTTGCCATAACGACAAGCAAACAAACTAACACACAAGCAAACAAAAAGCAAGCGGGCAAAAAGAGGCAAACGGGAAAGAGAGGGAGGATAGAGAGAGAGGGCGAATAAAACGGCAAGGGTGAAGTGGGGGAGAGGAAAACGAGAGGCAAATGGCAAATAATGTAATGAGGGAGATAAGGGTATGTGATGGGTACTTGGTATGTTGACTTTTGCGTAGACCTCTCCGGCAACGGCGCCAGGAATCCTTCTTGCTACCTCTTGAGCACTGCATTGGTTTTCCCCGAAGAGGAAGGGATGACGCAGCAAAGTAGCATAAGTATTTCCCTCGGTTTTTGAGAACCAAGGTATCAATCCAGTAGGAGGCTACGCGCGAGTCCCTCGTACATGCACAAAACAAATAAATCCTCGCAACCAACGCAAATAGGGGTTGTCAATCCCTATAAGGCCACTTACGAGAGTGAGATCTGATAGATATGATAAGATAATATTTTTGGTATTTTTATGATGAAGATGCAAAGTAAAATAAAGGCAAAGGAAATAGCAAAGGAAATAACTAAGTAGTAGGAGATCAATATGATAAAGATAGACCCGGGGGCCATAGGTTTCACTAGTGGCTTCTCTCGAGAGCATAAGTATTCTACGGTGGGTGAACAAATTACTATTGAGCAATTGACAGAATTGAGCATAGTTATGAGAATATCTAGGTATGATCATGTATATAGGCATCATGTCCGAGACAAATAGACCGACTCTTGCCTGCATCTACTACTATTACTCCACTCATCGACCGCTATCCAGCATGCATCTAGAGTATTAAGTTAAAAACAGAGTAAACGCCTTAAGCAAGATAACATGTTGTAGAGGGATAGACTCATGCAATATGAAGAAAACCCCATCTTGTTATCCTCGATGGCAACAATACAATACGTGCCTTGCTGCCCTTACTGTCACCGGGAAAGGACACCGCAAGGTTGAACCCAAAGCTAAGCACTTCTCCCATTGCAAGAAAGATCAATCTAGTAGGCCAGACCAAACTAATAATTCGAAGAGACTTGCAAAGATAACCAATCATACATAAAAGAATTCAGAGAAGATTCAAATATTATTCATAGATAGACTTGATCATAAACCCACAATTCATCGGTCTCAACAAACACACCGCAAAAAGAAGATTACATCGAATAGATCTCCACAAGAGAGGGGGAGAACATTGTATTGAGATCCAAAAAGAGAGAAGAAGCCATCTCGCTACTAACTATAGACCCGTAGGTCTGAGGTGAACTTCTTACACTTCATCGGAGGGGCTATGGTGTTGATGTAGAAGCCCTCCATGATCAATGCCCCCTCCGGTGGAGCTCCGGAATGGGCCCCAAGATGGGATCTCGAGGATACAGAAAGTTACGGCGGTGGAATTAGGGTTTTGGCTCCGTCTCGGATCGTTTGGGGGTACGTGGATATATATAGGAGGAAGGAGTACGTCGGTGGAGCAACAGGGGGCCCACGAGGGTGGAGGGCTGATGTCTACTACACAACCTTCTTCTTGTAGAAGTTGTTGGGACTCCAAGTGCAGAGGTTTCTAGGACAGTATCAAATTTCCCTCAAGTGGATGACCTAAGGTTTATCAATCCGTAGGAGGCGTAGGATGAAGATGGTCTCTCTCAAGCAACCCTGCAACCAAATAACAAAGAGTCTCTTGTGTCCCCAACACACCCAATACAATGGTAAATTGTATAGGTGCACTAGTTCGGCGAGGAGATGGTGATACAAGTGGTATATGGATAGTAGATAAAGGTATTTGTAATCTGAAACTATAAAAACAGCAAGGTAACTAATGATAAAAGTGAGCGTAAACGGTATTGCAATGCGTTGAAACAAGTCCTAGGGTTCATACTTTCACTAGTGTAAGTCCTCTCAACAATGATAACATAATTGGATCACATAACTATCCCTCAACATGCAACAAAGAGTCACTCCAAAGTCACTAATAGCGGAGAACGAACAAAGAGATTATGGTAGGGTACGAAACCACCTCAAAGTTATTCTTTCCAATCAATCCGTTGGGCTATTCCTATAAGTGTCACAAACAGCCCTAGAGTTCATTGTAGAATAACACCTTAAGACACAAATCAACCAAAACCCTAATGTCACCTAGATACTCCAATGTCACCTCAAGTATCTGTGGGTATGATTATATGATATGCATCACACAATCTCAGATACATCTATTCAACCAACACATAGAACCTCAAAGAGTGCCCCAAAGTTTCTACTGGAGAATCACGACGAAAACGTGTGCCAACCCCTATGCATAGGTTCATGGGCGGAACCCGCAAGTTGATCACCAAAACATACATCAAGTGAATCACGTGGTATCCCATTGTCACCACAGATACGCACGGCAAGGCATATATCAAGTGTTCTCAAATCTTTAAAGACTCAATCCGATAAGATTACTTCAAAGGGGAAAGTCAATTCATTACAAGAGAGTAGAGGGGGGAGAAACATCATAGGATCCAAATATAATAGCAAAGCTCGCGATACATCAAGATCGTATCATCTCAAGAACACGAGATAGAGAGAGAGAGAGAGAGAGATCAAACATATAGCTACTGGTACATACCCTCAGCCCCGAGGGAGAACTACTCCCTCCTCGTCATGGTGAGCACCGGGATGATGAAGATGGCCACCGACGAGCGATTGCCCCCTCCGGCAGGGCACCGGAATGGGTCTAGATTGGCTTTCGGTGGCTACGGAGGCTTCTGGCGGTGGAACTCCCGATCTATTGTGCTCCTCGATCGTTTTAGGGTATATGGAGATATATAGGAGGAAGAAGTACGTCAGGGGAGCCACGAGGGGCCCATGAGGGTGGAGGGCGTGCCCAGGAGGGTGGGCGCGCCCCCTACCTCGTGGCCTCCTCGAAGCTTCCCTTACGTGCACTTCAAGTCTTCTGGGCTTCTTTCCTTCCAAAAATGGGTTCCGGGATGTTTCAGGTCAATTGGACTCCGTTTGGTTTTCCTTTGCTTCGAAACCCTAAAACAAGGTAAAAACAGAAACTGACACTGGGCTCTGGGTTAATAGGTTAGTCCCAAAAATGATATAAAAGTGTATAATAAAGCCCATAAACATCCAAAACAGTAGATAATATAGCATGGAGCCATCAAAAATTATAGATACGTTGGAGACGTATCAAGGGCGCGCCTGGTGGGGGTGGGCGCGCCCCCTACCTCATGGCCTCCTGTTTTATTTCTTGACGTAGGGTCCAAGTCTCCCTGGTCTTATTCATTGAGAAAAATCACGTTCCCGATGGTTTCATTCCGTTTGGACTACGTTTGATATTCCTTTTCTTCGAAACCCTAAAGCAGGTAAAAAACAACAATTCTGGGCTGGGCCTCTGGTTAATAGGTTAGTCCCAAAAATAATATAGAAGTGGATAATAAAGCCCAATAATGTCCAAAAACAGTAGATAATATAGCATGGAGCAATCAAAAATTATAGATACATTGGAGACGTATCATAATCATCAACAATAACAAAGCCATATAGAGATGCTTCATTGGTGAATGTAGAGTAATGGTTAGGACCAAAGAGATCCATGTGAAGGAATTCAAATGGTCGAGTGGTAGTCATGATAGTCTTCGCTGGTTGCTTCGCCTTGGTCATCTTTCCAGCTTCACAGGCTCCGCACAAGTGATCTTGGAGGAATTTGACATTCTCAATGCCAATGACATGCTTCTTCTTCGCGAGCGTGTGCAAGTTCCTCATGCCAGCATGACCAAATCATCGATGCCATAGCCATCCTCCTGAAGCTTTTGCAATTACACATATAGCTGGTTGTGGTCCTGTAGAGAAATCAACAATACACAGATCTCCTCTCCTAAAGCCTTCGAAGACTTTGGAATGGTCAGCTTCCATGATCACAACACAAAGATACTTGCCAAAGATAACAACCATATCAAGATCACAAATCATTGAGACTGACATGAGGTTGAATCCTAAGGACTCAACAAGCATGACTTTATCCATGTGTCGATCCTTTGAGATCGCAACCTTACCTAGACCCAATACCTTGCTTTTTTCCTTTATCAGCATAGGTGATATGCTTCAGATGCGATGGAGATAAGGGAGCATTGATGTCTACTACACAACCTTCTTCTTGTAGACGTTGTTGGCCTCCAAGTGCAGAGGTTTGTAGGACAGTAGAAAATTTCCCTCAAGTGGATGACCTAAGGTTTATCAATCCATGGGAGGCATAGGATGAAGATGGTCTCTCTCAAGCAACCCTGCAACCAAATAACAGAGAGTCTCTTGTGTCCCCAACACACCCAATACAATGGTAAATTGTATAGGTGCACTAGTTCAGCGAAGAGATGGTGATACAAGTGCAATATGGATGGTAGACATAGGTTTTTGTAACCTGAAAATATAAAAACATCAAGGTAGCAAGTGGTAAAAGTGAGCATAAAAGGTATTGCAATGCTAGGAAACAAGGCCTAGGGTTCATACTTTAACTAGTTCAAGTTCTCTCAACAATAATAACATAATTGGATCACATAACTATCCCTCAACATGCAACAAAGAGTCACTCCAAAGTCACTAATAGCGGAGAACGAACGAAGAGATTATTGTAGGGTACGAAACCACCTCAAAGTTATCATTTCTGATCAATCTATTCAAGATTCCGTAGTAAAATAACACGAAGCTATTATTTCCGTTCGATCTATCCTAGAGTTTGTACTAGAATAACACCTTAAGACACAAATCAACCAAAAACCTAATGTCACCTATATACTCCAATGTCACCTCAATTATCCGTGGGTATGATTATACGATATGCATCACACAATCTCAGATTCATCTATTCAACCAACACAAAGAACTTCAAAGAGTGCCCCAAAGTTTCTACCGGAGAGTCAAGACGAAAACATGTGCCAACCCCTATGCATAAGTTCACAAGGTCACAGAACCCGCAAGTTGATCACCAAAACATACATGAAGTGAATCAATAGAATACCCCATTGCCACCACAGATAAGCACATGCAAGACATACATGAAGTGTTCTCAAATCCTTAAAGACTCAATCCGAGAAGATAACTTCAAAGGGAAAACTCAATCCATCACAAGAGAGTAGAGGGGGAGAAACATCATAAGATCCAACTATAATAGCAAAGCTCGCGATACATCAAGATCGTTTCGAATCAAGAACACGAGAGAGAGAGAGATCAAACACATAGCTACTGGTACATACCCTCAGGCCCGAGGGTGAACTACTCCCTCCTTGCCATGGAGAGCGCCGGGATGATGAAGATAGCCACCGAAGAGGGATTCCCCCTCCGGCAGGGTACCGGAACGGGTCTAGATCGGTTTTCTGTGGCTACAGAGGCTTGTAGCGGCGGAACTCTTGATCTAGGCTATTTTCTAGAGGGTTCAGTATTTATAGGAATTTTTGGCGTAGGTCTCACATCAAGGAGGTGCCCGAGTCGTCCACGAGGTAGGCCCACGTGCCCGCGCGAGGGGGGGGGGGGGGGGGGGGGGGGGTTGGCGCGCCCCCACCCTCATGGACGGCCCGAGACTCTTCTGGCCCAACTCTTTTACTCTGGGGTCTTCTTTTGGTCCATAAAAAATCGTCAAAAATTGGCACATCAATGAGACTCCGTTTGGTATTCCTTTTATGTAAAACTCAAAACAAGGAAAAACAGAAACTGGCACTGGGCTCTAGGTTAATAGGTTAGTCCCAAAAATCATATAAAATAGCATATAAAACATCCAAGGTTGATAATATAATAGCATGGAATAATCAAAAATTATAGATACGTCGAAGACGTATCAAGCATCTCCAAGCTTAATTCCTGCTCGTCCTCGAGTAGGTAAATGACAAAAACAGAATTTTTGATGTGGAATGCTACCTAACATATTTATCAATGTAATTTTATTTATTGTGGCATGAATGTTCAGATCCCAAAGATTCAAGAAAAAAGTTTAATATTGACATAAAAATAATAATACTTCAAGCATACTAACTAAGCAATCATGTCTTCTCAAAATAACATGGCTAAAGAAAGTTCATCCCTACAAAATCATATAGTTTGGTCATGCTCCATTTTCGTCACACGAGAATGCTCTCATCATGCACAACCCCGATGACAAGCCAAGCAATTGTTTCACACTTTAGTAATCTCAAACTTTTTTCAATTTTCATGCAATACATGAGCGTGAGCCATGGATATAGCACTATGGGTGGAATAGAATATAATGATAGGGGTTATGTGGAGAAGACAAAAAAGGAGAAAGTCTCAGATCGACGTGGCTAATCAATGGGCTAGGGAGATGCCCATCAATTGATGTCAATGCGAGGAGCAGGGATTGCCATGCAACGGATGCACTAGAGCTATAAATTTATGAAAGCTCAACAAAAGAAACTAAGTGGGTGTGCATCCAACTTGCTTGCTCACGAAGACCTAGGGCATTTGAGGAAGCCCATTGTTGGAATATACAAGCCAAGTTCTATAATGAAAAATTCCCACTAGTATATGAAAGTGACAATATAAGAGACTCTCTATCATGAGGATCATGGTGCTACTTTGAAGCACACGTGTGGAAAAAAGATAGTAGCATTGTCCCTTTTTCTTTTCTTTTTCTTTTTTTGGGCCTTCTTTTTTTATTTGGCCTTTCTTCTTTTTTCTTTCTTTCTTTTTTTTAATTTGGGACAATGCTCTATTAATGATGATCATCACACTTCTATTTATTTACAACTCAATGATTACAACTCGATAGTAGAACAAAATATGACTCTATATGAATGCCTCCGGCGGTGTACCGGGAAGGGCAATGAATCAAGAGTGACATGTATGAAATATTATGCATGGTGGCTTTGCCACAAATAAGATGTCAACTACATGATCATGCAAGGTAATATGACAATGATGGAGCATGTCATAATAAATGAAACAGTGGATAGTTGCATGGCAATATATCTCGGAATGGCTATGGAAATGCCATAATAGGTAGGTATGGTGGCTGTTTTGAGGAACATATAAGGAGGTTTATGTGTGATAGAGCGTATCATATCACGACATTTGGATGCACCGGCGAAGTTTGCACCAACTCTCGAGGTGAGAAAGGGCAATGCACGGTACCGAAGAGGCCACTACTGGGAAAAGGCTAATTAGTGGCGCACCTGTTTTGGCCATTAATGGCGCACTACATGTGCGCCACTATTAACACGCCACTAGTAACAAGTACTAATGGCGCACCCCTGGTGCGCCATTAGTATCCCAGATAATAGTGGCGCACCTGGCAGTGCGCCATTAATATGTCCCCTGGTGCGCCATTACTATGCCTCCCAGGGGGCCATATTTACCTTGTGCTCTGGGTTACTAATGGCGCACTTCTAGGTAATGCGCCACTAGTATGTTTATTGCAGTGTGCCACTAGTATGAATATTAGGAATTTTTTTTCTTTTCTGATATTTGCACAGGTTACAAAATATATTACTGCACAGAATATAGTCAGCACAACATATAAACATCAGATTTATCGAACACAAATAGAAGATTAGTCTCCGAATACAATTCATCATATTAGTCTCCGAATTCAAAAGACCAAACAAAGTTAGAACATTACAACTCTCGAGACTGCGAGTAGCGAGTTTGTCTTCACATTACAAGTCGATACGATCATCTAAACTACCATTACATAGAAGAGAGCTGCGGTCATCACGATGAGCATCACTGCGATGAAACTGGTCTTCATCCGGTTCCTCCTCTCTCCCGCTAGATAGCGCACGTATCTAGCTTCCACCTCCGCCCTAGTGGTGTACCCTTTGTAACTGTTACTGCAGAAACGGTGAACCTGTTTCCGACACTCCTCCCAGTCGTCGTAGACTCCGGGAACCTTACCCTTGTACATGGCTTACGATGGCATCTCTATGCACTAGACAAACAAAACGTTAGTAGCAATTCATAGACAATACATAAGCAATATATAAGTATGCAACAAAAGGATCGGAAGAGAAAAGCAACACATTAATAGCAAGATTCATGGTCCTACTAATAAATAGCATCGATTACATATAAGTTGAACGACTGTCCAAACTAAAGAGAAATACAAGTTTATTAAAGGTTAATTACAACATGAGCTAATCGATATTTCAGAACTACATAGCATCACTACTTTCGACTCGACTCAGGGACCGGAGCATGGATGAAGCTGTCGTCTTTCGTGATGGTCATGAAATCGCGATCGTTGTCAGCCTGCATTTGTAGCATTGTTTCTATTTCACTATTGGACGGTTGATATCTGAGGTAGAACTGCCCCGAGGTACGAAGGACATCTTGATGGATGATTTCCACAAACTCCGACTGGATGCGAAAGAATTCTTGTCTGAGGTCCGTGTCCTGGATTGCCGACAAGCGTGCGTCCCAATCTTTGAGACTATTTGGTAGCAGAAGTTGATTATGGTCCCGTACGATCGCCCGCATGTGATGGAAGGCGTAGTAGGCATCCTTCTGACCGCCAGGCGGCTGCTTGATGCAGGGGAACGTCGTTATGTGGGTGAACACGTGCTTGCCGTACCTAAGAATTGGCCTCCTGGAGGTGCCTCCAGATTTGGCGTAGCCGGGGAGAACATCATCAAGAACTTTCTTGATATTTGTGCAGTCTTTATTTGACTGACGGTCTGAGTCGAATTACGTGGCCATGGAATAGTTTGGGCTTAAGAGGATGAATGTGCAACGTGTGTCACTACACAAAACACGGAATGTTAGAAAAAAAAGAACAATCGAAATCTAAGAAATCATATGTTACGGGGCGGTGAGGGGATGACTTACTCGGGAAAGTAAGGCACGAGGAAGTTATCCTTATCTGGGTTTGCCAGAATGACGCCTTCGAGGTATGAACTCGCGACTTGCCAGTCCCCAGCGCTGCCCAAGATCTTGGCACGCATGTAGAATGGGTCGACTATGACGATGTCCGGGGTCTTGTCTCTAATGATCTGCATCTCCATACTCAGCAAAAATAGCCGAACGAAGGTGTAGTGCAGCGGATGAAGGTTAAACGTAGCGAAGATGTCATCAAACCACAGGACAATCATACCCCCGATGGCGCTATCGACAAAGCCCTTGCCCTCTGGCACCTTGGCCATGAAAACTGGGTATGCCACATGATTCTCGGAGAGACGCCACTTCTCCAAAGAAAGAACACTGTCATGCAGACTCCGCATAGCACCGGTTGCAGCATTGAGCAGATTAGTCGGTAGCATCGGCCTACCCGCCACATGCACCCTCCTCGAGATATCCTTAGATGTAGGTGGCCCGTCCTAAGCACGGATCGTACTCGGTGTCAGCTGGCTCGCACCCTTGTTATTCTTTCTTTTTCGTCCCTTCTTCTTCTGCTGTAATGGGATCGAGTTCAGCTCAGAGACAACCTTCTTGAGTGTGTTGGGGCTGATAATATTTCGCACCTCGGCTATCTAAGGCTCGATGAAGGTGGCAGCTGGAGGCGTCTCCTGAGAACTGAACGCCAGGCGACGCCTGTTGCAATTGGGTTTCTCTGCGGTACCAGCTAGATCACGATCGTCTTTTGCAGGGTTGGGTTCTTGAGAAGGAGGCCTCAAGAATTCGTCACCGTACCCATGTTCGTTGAATTACTTATCGACCCTGGTAAATGTACCGTCATCGTTGTCTGGATCCTGTGCCATATGCATGTCCGGATCGGCCATATGTTCGTCGTCGTCGTCCGGTAGCGTTGCGGCGGTCTTGCCATGGCTTGGCACCGGCACGACTGGTGGTGTTGTCTGTGGGGTGGTGTCCCCCGCCCCAAACGAATCTGGCTCTTCGGCCAAAGCATGGACCAGCTTATGTAGGCGCTGAGGGTCATCACATCATCTTCTTCGGCCCCAGGGGGACGATACGGAGGTAACAAGTCGTCGCAGCCCCGAGCACCAGAACCAGTTGAACCCTATACACGTTGGGTGGCATCGGATTACCGTGGAACAGGCGGTTGTCTGGTTGAACTATTCTGTCCTTGGTGACATCGATCAACTCGCTGTTCACGAAGTGCAGGAGAGTGCATGGAACATCGGCGGCGCCCTGCGAAAACATGTAGGGCGTTAGGGATGCCCGGTCAAAGGCAAGGAGATGAAGTCATTAGCCGAGAGGCTTAGTTACCGTGATGGCGTCGAGCTCGGCTAATGTCGAGGCACCACCAATGGCGGGCGTGCAAGTGACAGAGGGGCCACTTGCTGCCGAGGTGCCAGCCGGCGTATTCTTCCCACACCTGGGTGCATTAAGTTCCAATACCGGCACGGACACCGGAGACACCAATGGTGCCGCTGGCGTGTTGTGCGAGTTGCTGCCCTTGAAGCTGGGAATCGGGGGCGGCCCCTGTTAGCCGCCCGCAACACACGCCTGCAGCCCCACAGATTTCTTTTTCACAGCTTTTATTTTATTTCTAGAAGCAACACAACAGGGTTAAACACCAGAATCTTGATTTTAATTTTTCCAAAATTTTAGAGGCCCCACAAATTCAGTTCAGGTATTTTATACCATGTTAAAGACAGTAAAGTACAGAGGTTTAGCCCTGGTCCTTAGATTCAGTTTCCTAATCTTTTTGTTTTCTACAAAGATATTCCCAACCTTCATGATGCTGGTAAGAAAAGAGCTACTCTCTGAATATTTTATCTATTTATACCTGTAAATTAGCACTCTGATGCTGGCCTTGACAAATGATCCCACTATGTTGTTTGCTGGAATCTGCAAGTTCGGGTGCTCATACTTGAGAACACTGTAACAAAATCAAAACCACAATAAATAGTGGTCAGATATAACAGGTACAATTACACAAAGCATCTGAATACACACATACTTCATTTATCAAGTATAACTCTGTCAAGCCAAGAAGGTATGAGCTGTTCATGGAAGCCTTTGATCATAATATCTAAAGGCATAGACAAAATCTACAAGCAGTCAACAAAAATTAAACTAGGGATATCACCCACTCAGAGGAACATCGTATTTAAATCTAGAAAATGAAGATGATCCATTTCTACATGGAATCAATCAAGTACAGAGCTATGCCACATACTAGGGATATCACACACACACACACACACAAATCAGTGCTTTAGGGATATGAAACAGTTATCTGGTGGGGAGAAGACTGTTGCTGCACTTGCATTGTTGTTTGCTATTCACAATTTCAGGCAATCACCATTCTACATACTGGATGAAGTCGATGCAGCTATCAGAGAGGAGGGGTCGGGAGCGGGAGGTACCAAAGTCCTGTTGGAGATGAGGTAGGGACGGCCGGCGTGCGAAGCGGAGAGGCGAGGGGCCGGCGGGAGGCCGCCGTAGGGAGGGGAGAGGCGGAGGGCCAGCGTCTGGACTGCAGGGGCTGGCGGGGTGGAGACCGGGGGCGGAGGACGGCAGGGGCTGGCGGGGTGGGCGCGTCGCGGCCGCGCTCGCCGGCTGCTGCAGCGGTCGGAGGAGGCCCTCGCTCATCGGAGGTGGAGGACCGGGCGGCGGGGTGAGGAACCCTAGCACGCTCGGCCGATTCCGTTCGGGGGAACTGAGCGAGGAGACAGGGGAGGATGCGGGGGGTCGTTGGCGGCGGTGGAGCAGGGGAGGGTGCGGGGGGTCGTCGGCGGCGAGGGGAATCTGGCGAGGGGGATAGCGATTGAAAATGGAGGGGGATCTGGCGCGGGGGGCGAGGGGGAAAGGGATAGAGGGGGGAACACTACTAGGGAAAACCTTATACACAGAACATTAGCAGTAGCGCGGGATAAAAACGCACGCTGGTGCTAATTAGCAGCAACGCGGTATTTAAAAGCGCGCTACAGATACAGTTATAGCAGTAGCGCGCCCAAGTACAAAAACGCTACTACTAAAATTCCCACGGTGTAGCCGATAGGCTACACATAGTAGTAGCGATCTACGTGGAACCGCGCTACCGCTACTTGTTTTGTAGCAGCGCGTTTACGGACAAAGGCGCTACTGCTAATGAAAATAAAATTAAATGGAAAGCAAATAAAAAAGAGAAGGAATAGCAGTAGCGCTTGTTAGGAAACGCGCTATAGCTACCGTAGCAGCAGCGCACTTCCTGGAACGCGCTACTGCTACTTTTAACTTAATTAACCGCACGGTTCGTTCTTCCCCATGGCCACTTCCCCCAAATCCCTACTCCTCCGCTGTCGCCGCCCTGCATCGTCGCCGGCCGCCGCGCGCGACCCGTCGCTCTCCGCACACCTTCGACGTCGCCCCGCCCCCGACCGCGACCTCAACGCCGCCCCCGACCCCGACCTCGACACCCCCCTACATCGCCGCCCTCCGCCGTGCGCCTGCCGCCCCGACCCTGTCCCCAACCTTGACGCCGCATGCCCCTCTCCCTAACTCCGCCGGCGCCAGAGGTGAGTACGCCCTCCTCCTCCTCCTCCCCTACCTCTGCCTAGCTAGGGTTCTTAGGGTTAAATTTCAGAGTTCATCTAATTAGTTAGGGTTCATCAAATTAGATGCTAATTATGGCAGTAGTTGTTAAGTAGAATTAGTTTTAGAGTTCATCGAATTAGTTAGGATTAAATTTTATAGTTCACCAAATTAGTTAGGGTTAAATTTTAGTGAGTGTTTAATGGAATTAGTAAGAAAATTAATATAACTAGTTGAACTAGTTTATTTTTAGTAAAAACTAGTTTATTTTTATTCATAGTAAGTGCTTAATTGAACTATTTGAGTTAATACAACTATTTTATTTTTAGTACGAAAATTAATAGAACTAGTTTATTTTTTTAGTTCAAGCAACTATTTTATTTTTAGTATGTAAATTAATAAACTAGTTGAACTACTTTAGTTGTAGTTGAACTAGTCTAGTAAGTAAATTAATAAACTAGTTGAATTAATAGAACTAATGTATTTTTAGTAAGATAATTAATATAACTAGTTGAACTACTTAATTTTAGAAAGAACTAATTTTTTTCTATTTATAGTAAGTTTATATTTAGTAAGAACTAGTTGAATTAATAAAACTAGTTGAACATGTCATATTTGCTCAAATAGGATATGTTGTTGCCCAAGTGGCCGTTCATGTTCAGTTTACACCTCCGAGTGGCCTATGTTTTGCTGGAGTGTTGATTAATTTCCGTTCCGGCAAATTTCAGACGCTCGATATGTCCTTTTTTAGCAAAGGTCATGCCGGATTTTTCCGTGAATTCTGGCAGGACTTGTGCTGGAATATGTAGGAAATATCGAGTGGCCTGGATTTCCTTGAAAAATAATAATCTAATTTAGGTTTTTTAGTACATATATTTAATTGTACAAGTTTAATCTTTGAATTATGAACGTAGGAAATGTCGTACTCGGACGATGACAGTCTCCCGGGGGAGTGCAGCTGGTGGCACGACGATCGAGGTATGTGCGACAGGTTCGTTGAGCTGGACGAAGATCGGCGCTTTCAGCATTAAGCTCGAGGAGACCTTCGATGTTGAAACGGTACGCAACAACGACAAGTGTTTTTTTCGTAATTAAGCATGACTTCAACTATTTCAACGTCTAATTTTCATCTTTTACAATTCGACTAGCTTATCCCATGCCATGCAAGACGCTATGTCTTGGAGAGGATGGGTTTTGAAGACCATGAAAATTTTCAAACAAAGAAAATACACCTAAGGACCCATCATGATATCGATTTTGAAGTAAATCTGTACAATTCTCAGAGCGTAACCCATTTTGGTTGCCAAAATTGGGAAGCACTTTGCAAAATGTATGGTTTTTATGAGGGTATGATTGTCACCATGGATCTTGGTGATCCTGACATCGAGCAAAACAATATGGACATTTGGGTCCTTGTTGATACGCTTCTGATTCTACCGCTATGTGAGTTTCTCAAACATAGTTATTAACTAATTTATATTGTTTATTTCAAAATAGTTGACAGCTTATTTCCATTGACAGCTTATTTTCATTCTTCAAAGAATGTGCAAGAAGATGGTAGACAAAACCCACTACACTGATGGCTCCGAATTAACTTATAAGGAGAAAAATCATCTGATTCGCATTTTGTACTTTCTTTGAGAATTACAATACCTATTATCGAACTCCTCCAAATTATGGTGAATACGTGCCACTAGTGCACGTGTTGAACCACGATAACTTCTATGGAGATACCCTGGTAAGATTTTTTACTATTACGACATCCGTTCATCTTTTGCATACTTCTAAAACTAGTACATCATTGCTAACTACGAAGTTATTACTATGTTTTTCAACAGAAAATCCCGATGGATTGTGTGCCTCATCTGATGTATTACAATGGTCGCCTTGAAGTTCTGAACCTACAGCCAGGTCATCCTACGGATCTCACCTGTGCATATCGAATTTCTGAAACCGGTGAACACATGCTAATCAAAGAGTGGAAAAAATGTTTGGACATTCGTAAGGAGGTTCTTGGAAGCAACATTAAGCGAAAGGCAAGAATTGGAGACAGGATAATCTGCATTCTCCATAATGGAGAGCGAGGGGCTATCTTGTTTTTTGCTATTTTACCTTAGAGAATATAGTAGGTCCTAAGAGAATGTAGTAGGTCCTATGAGGTACAATATGTTTATTATGTGGTACAATGTGTTAGAGTTGATGATGAGGAGTAGTTGTGATTATGACTAGTGACCAACTTGCTATGTGATGTCTCATCGATCAAAACGATGATCATGAGGAGGTGTTATATGAAAATGATGTATTATGATGATAAGTTGTTAATGATATGATGATGATGATTTATTATATCATTGCGTGAAAGAACCGCATTAGTTTCAAGTGGATGTCCATCCACTTGAAACTAGTCCACGGTTCTTTCACCCAATGATGTAATAACTCATTATGATGTAAAAACAATCTCTAAATTGCTGTGTATGAAAACTTGTATAGGTGTATGAATACAACATGAAATAAAAAAGAAATAAAATACGGAATAATAGTAGTAGCGCGGGCTAGGAGAAGTGCTACTAGTAATTACCAGTAGCGCTCCTCCGCGAAGTCGCTACTACTAGGTCGATTTAACAGTAGCGTGGGCGGAGTCACGCTACTGCTATACATTAGCTATAGCGCCTTATCAGTAGTGCATCGCCCCGCGCTACTGATAGGCCTAAAACCCGCGCTGGCTGCTAGGCTTTTCCCTAGTAGTGAAGGTTAGCAATGGCGCACCTCCTAGGGGTGCGCCATAAGTAACTTTTTTTTATTTTTAGTTGCGTCTAATAATTTTTTAGAAAATGACGATCAACTTTGAAAACATTTATGAATAAGAAAAAATATCATCAAATTTTTTTATTTGAAAATATTTATGAATATGAAAAAATATCATCAAATTTGTTATTTGAAAATATTTGAAAAAATATCATAAAAATTGGTATACCTTCTCCTGGTACGCCATTAGTAACTTTTTTTTAGTTGCATCTAATAATTTTTTAGAAAATGACAATCAAATTTGAAAATATTTATGAATGTGAAAAATATCATCAAATTTTTTATTTCAAAATATTTATGAATATGAAAAAATATCATAAAATTTGTTATTTAAAAATATCATCAATTTTTTTTGGATTTTTAGTTGCATTCATTTGTGAATTGGTAAAACATTTATGAATATGAAAAAATATCATCAAATCTGAAAAAATATTCATGAATTCAAAAAATGCCCATGAAATTCAAAAATACTCATGAGTTCAAAAAATATTAACAAATTCAATACTTTTTGTGAGTTAGAAATTCAATACCATAATAAACATAAATAAATATTCATGAGGACTAGAACAGAAGAAATATCATTTCAATATGTTGAAATGCAATCGAGAAATGAAGACTACGATTTAAATACAATCGATCTTAGCTAGCTATCTTTCCACAATCTTCTTGCCCTTCTTTTTCGCAAATGGGGTTCTTCTGTTGAACGGACGTCCTTTAGGTAGGGTGGTCCTGCTTCTTCTTGTGGTGTATGGCACTTCATCATCGTTGTCGTCATGTTCCATCTTCGGGTCACCGTACTTGTCGAAGTCGTGCTCATTGGCGACTCCATCCATTCCAATGATCTTTCTTTTGCCTCTCCTCATGACAACACGATTGGGCTTTGATGGTTCGGTAATGAAGAAGCATTGGTCCACTTGGGAAGCCAGTACCCATGGCTCATTTTTTGCGGTGACGTTTGCGCCCGCGGTTTTGGATTTGGCTTCGGGTATAACCATGGTGGTGAAATACCGGTCTTCTTTTAGGAAGCTCTTGGCCCATCTGACACGGAACATCGGGACCTTCTCTCCAGCGTAGCTCAGCTCCCAGATCTCCTCGATCCTTCCATAGTATCTGTCCTTGTCATTACCGGTGTAGGATTCCATCGTTAACCCATCGTTCTGATAACCATCGCTCTTCATGTCCTTTTCCTCGGTGTAGAATGTGTAGCCGTTGATATCGTACGCCTCATAGGTCATCAGGTTGTGCTCGGTGCCCTGTGACAAGGCGAATATGCGTTTTTCTTCCGCGGAAGAATCCTCATATAAAGGGTACGACAGAAGCTTCTCCTTGAACCAACGCGTGAAACATGAGTTGTGCTCTTTGATTATATCTCCGTCCGTCCTCTGTTGGCCTCAGTCATTGTACGTCTTCTCAATAAAGGTTTTGTGCTCTACCACCCTAGGATCGACCACATTTATGTGTTGCAGCGCGACTAGGTTTGCTCTTTCAAAGTCGGCAAGTCGACCCTCGAAGTTGACATGCATTTCGCGGCGACCATCGCGGTGACCCCATCCAGCGAGCCTGCCGAGGTGCCTATTGAGAGACCAACGGGGTTCTCGATGCCTAGATAATTCGTGCAGTAGGAGATGCACTCTTCGGTCAGAAAGCCCCTGGCTATGCTTCCCTCTGGACGTGACATGTTGCGAACGTATCCTTTGATGACACCATTCATCCTTTCGAACGGCATCATGCTGTGCAGGAACGTCGGCCCGAGTTGGATGATATCCTCCACGATATGGACCAGCAGATGCACCATAACATCGAAGAATGCGGGCGGGAAGTACATCTCAAGCTCGCATAGTATCACCACGATCTCTTCCTGTAGCCTTCTGAGTTGCCTCACGCCAACCGACTTCCGAGAGATGACCACTACAAGAAATATCTCAACTTATGACCTTCTATCAGTGACCCTCGAAGAATTGGTCATAAATTTATGACCATTTTAGACCAATTGGTCAAAAGCTGTTCAGGGGGCTCCAAACCCTAAACCATTGCGACCATTTTGGTCAGAAAGGTCGTAATTTCCTTACACGAAATGGTCACAAAGCAAACAGTGCTAGTCCGCTGCCTTATTTCTAGTTGTTAATGACCAATATAGATGGTCATAGCCTTGTAGATTGTGGTGGGTTGTGATGACTAGGCGCCATCTCATCAGTTTTGCCTATGTGTCATGTCCATGTGGCAGTTTTTGCCCTAGGTTGTGAAGCAACCTATATTTCTATCATTCCCAAAATTCCCAAAAAAATCTCATAAATTCTTTGGGGCATATCTTCATCAAATATGTAAAAATCCTTCCTTGCCTAGTTCAAAACTAATTCAACAATATTCATTTTCCTATTCTGTTCACAACAACACTTTATGAAGGAAGTGCTATTTATATATTCTTGATTGCCCTCGGAATTTTTGGGCACTCTTTCCTATCCAAATATTACCGCATGACAAAATTCAGCTCCATTTGCCTAGCAAATCTTCCTCGGCAAATTTCCAAAGTTTTTGTCCACCTAGAAGCATTGTGAAGGAAGTACCTTTTTATATCTCTAAATGACATGAAATTTATACAGTTCCTTCATATGCCCAAATTATCACCCTCCTCCAAATTGCAGCTCAGTCAAATCATCTATGTGAGCCCAGGTTCAATTTATATTTTATGGCCAAATTGGCACATTGCAAAGCAAGTGTTATATAGACCCCTCCTATTACCCTCAAACTTTTCGGGCACTCTTCCATACCCAAATCATTGCCACATGATAATATTCAGCTCAATTTTCCTAGTAAATCTTTCTCGGGAAATTTCCAAAGTTTCTACCTCGAGAGAAGCTTTGTGAAGTAAGTACTAGCTAGGCTTACCCAAATGATCTGAAAATTTACCAGAGCATGACCATACCTAAGTAACTTACCTACACCAATTTTGAGCTCATTTCATTCATCCAATCTCTCTCACTAGTTTTCCCAAGTTTCTGTCCATAGAAGAGATTGTGAAGGAAGTACTACTTTGGCATGTCCAAATGGTATCAATTTTCTACAATGCTTTCCTATGCCCAAATAACCATCCTCCACAAAATTTCAGCTCACTCCATTCATTATTTTGAGCCCAGCTTCAACATTCATATTTTTGTCCAGCGTGGTACTTTGCAAAGCAAGTACCACCCTAGGATCCTCCTTTTGAGCTAAATTTTTTTGAAGACATTCTCCTTAGTAGATGATCATCCTCAGCCAAAACTCACGCCCATTGGCCATGTGCATTTCCCATACCGCTAATCAAACACTTGGCTGCTAATTCATGTTTGAGCATCGATCGGTCTCCTCGTGAGAATCTTATGTTGTAATTTTCTTCCTAGCACCAACCTGGGGAGTGCCCAACCCACTAGACATGCCTAGGCCGCCCAGAACACATGGCAATATTACGGTCACGCGGTGACCACGCGACGGGCATGCGAGTTTACGCGCTCTAGAGTTGGGGCCCTCGGCCACCGCCCAAACCTCGACATATCGCCAACAAACCATGTATTTATGATTAAATAGGTCCTTATGTAACTAGAAATGATTTTTGGAAAAAATAAATAGCAAACTATGAGGCAGCTGCAGTTCAAATTTGACCCGCTTCCAGCTGAATCGGCGGAAATTTGTCTTTTTCACGAGAGGTGGATCAAAAAATTTACACCCAACCATTTTATCAATTGTGCATTAAATATGGCCTAGTATTTTATAAAAATGATTTGGTCCAATTTTGCAACAATTATTTGGTAGTTCCTTCACAAAAAAACCTCCTTTCGGGCACTCGAAAAATGGAAAATGGTTTTTTCGTCCAACGAAAATGAAAACTTCCTTAGGCAACATTGTTTGCCATTCCAATATGCACCCTTGTGCACAATATGAGATCATTTGAACAAACTATGCCATGGATGTGGCCATAAGATTGATCATTTGGCTTGAAAGCCATTGATGTCCACACGTGATAGCTCGTTTCTGAGAACACTTTTTTAAAATAATTGCCGTATTACAAGTTTATTATTTTTCCTAGGAACTTGGCCACATATAATGACACAATGCGAAGGTTTCCCAATTTTTTGATTTTTTTTGAATTTTTTATGCCCGTTTCAAAATGCGGTCAAAACGGCGGGAATAACCGTTCCTAGCTAGTGGTTGAATCTTGGAATTTTTTTGGTTTTTCTATGATTAAATAGATACTTATGTACCTACAAATGATTTTTGAAAAAAATAAAGAGCAAACTATGAGGCAGTTGCAGTTCAAATTTAACCCACTTCCGACTGAATCGGCGGAATTTGTGTTTTTCACCAGAGGTGGATCAAAACTTTTGACACCCAACCATTTGGTTAATTGTGCATTAAACATGGCCTAGTATTTTAGAAAATTGATTTGGTCCAATTTTGCAACAATTATTTGGTAGGTCCTTCACAAAAAACCTCCTTTTGGGCACTCAAAAAATGGAAAATGGTTTTTTCGTCCAAAGAAAATGAAATCTTCCTTAGGCAACATTGTTTGCCATTCCAATATGCACCCTTGTGCACAATATGAGATCATTTGAACAAACTATGCCATGGATGTGGCCATAAGATTGATCATTTGGCTTGAAAGCCATTGATCTACACACGTGATAGCACGTTTTTGAGAACACTTTTTTAAAATAATTGCCGTATTTCAAGTTTGTTATTTTTCCTGGGAACTTGGCCACATATAATGACACAATGCGAACGTTTCCCAATTTTTTGATTTTTTTGAATTTTTTATGCCCGTTTCAAAATGCGGTCAAAACGGCGGGCTTGAGCGTTCCTAGCTAGTGGTTGAATTTTGGATTTTTTTTTTGGTGTTTCTCTGATTAAATAGATACTTATGTACCTAGAAATGATTTTTGGAAAAAATAAATAGCAAACTATGAGGCAACTACAATTCAAATTTGACCTGCTTCGAGCTGAATCGGCGGGAATTTGTCTTTTTCACGAGAGGTGGATCAAAAGCTTTTTACACCCAAACATTTGGTCAATTGTGCATTAAATATGGCCTAGTATTTTATAAAATTTATTTGGTCCAATTTTGCAACAAATATATGGTAGGTCCTTCCCAAAAAAGCCTCGTTTCGGGCACTCGGAAAATGGAAAATGAATTTTCCGTGCAAAAAAATGAATACTTCCTTAGACAACATTGTTTGCCATTCCAAGATGCACCCTTATGCATAATATTAGATCATTTGAACAAACTATGAGGCAGCTGTAGTTAAAATTTGACCCGCTTCCTAGTGAATCGACGAAAATCCCACCTAGTATGAAAGTACCTCTAGTTATTCGAGGGAATCGTACTTAGACGTTGTCATAAAAAGAGAAGGGAACTTACCGCCGGGCGTCGTGGTGCTGCGTTGGAGCTCCCCCGACGCTGTAATGGAGCTTCACCGGACACCATGGTGCTGCATTGGAGCTCTTGGCGCGCCGTGGAGAGCCGCAATGGAGCTTCGTGGGGATGTCATCGGTGCTGCGTTGAAGTTTTTTCATGCTCGGTGCTGTCGTGACATATTGATGTGATCGAATGATCACCAATGCGCAGATCAAGCGCCTAGCTAGGCGGATGATTTCTAGACAAAATCATCTGACTGACTCGTATCAGCCACCTATTGTTAATCGATTGCGACCAATTTAGATGGTCATAACGTCATCAAATCCTGTACTTCGTTCTGATTGGTCTACGAGCATGTCACGCGGATCAAGCATTAGAGACCGTTGGATACTCCCGGATCCAACGGCCCACACCCTCTCACCCACCCACCGGGAGCTCCTCTCTCCCCCGCACACCACTCCTTGTCCCGTCCTCTCTCTCCCCCGTGGGCAAACCCTAGCGCTCCCCGATCCAGACTCCTCCCCTCCCCCCGCCGCCAACCACCCCTCCCCCGCCGCCAAACACCTCCACCACCCACCCCTCTCCTCGCCGCCACCCACCTCCGCCACACCTCTCCTCCCCACCCCAGATCCTCTCCCCACTCCCAGATCCTCTCCCCACTCCTAGATCCAACTTGCCACCGTAGAACGAGGAGATCGCGGCCAAGATCTTCGGGACGCGGTGGTCGTCGTCGTGGACCGCTCCTCCGCCGACCCACGGTACCTCGAGGAGTTTGCGCGGCGGTTCGACCCCTCGGGCTGGTCCGGTTCGGGACGGAGGTGGTGAGCGTCCGCCGCAACAGGGACGACGACGCGGGCTGGAGGGTGAGGCTCGCCTGCGCTGGCAGCGAGCTGGAGGAGGAGGTTTGATGCCGTGGTCATCTGCAGTGGGCACTTCGCCGAGCCGTGTGTGGCCGCCATCACAGGTAATTACCCAGTCCGATCTATCCCCACTGATGGCTAGCACTAGCAGTAGGCAATTGGCCAGTAGCTATTTCCGATCGATCCGATTCTTTTTGGCATCTTGCAAGGGAGTCTGGATGGGTTGTTAGCAGCAAGGATCCATAGCAGGCAGGGGAAACATTATGATTAGTAGTTGGCCTCATCGATCGGATCTGAGTAGCTGGGCTAGCGACGATTATACTACTATTGTGTTTGGGTGCCTAATTGACTCATTGCCCAACGTTGAAAATTTTGTTTATATATATATATAAATCTTGAAGGTGCCACAAACTGCCAATAATGATGTTGATTATTCTCTAGTGAATGTGAATGAGAATGTATCATTTGTCTAGAGATGGAGTCTGTGGAGATAGAGTTCATTAGTTTTTGGTGTATTCATCTAGAGTTCATTTAGCAAAGTTCAGAAACGCAAACAACATCAGTTCATTAGTTACACTAAGCATTTGCCTGCCTAAGTTGTATTTAGACCAAAATTTGCTAATAGACACCCCCCTTCACAGATCTGCTATTTTTTGGCGTGCACATAATATGCATGTCTTAACAGTTTCCAGCAGTTGTTTTCTATTGTTTGATTAAATGAATCAAAACCTGAAGGAGATCTAGATTAACAGTAGAATCACATAGTTGTAATTACCCGAGAAATTTTAACAGAAGCTCACTGTTATGTCCTCCATCGGGCGATCTGTTTGTTATCGCAGTAGAATTTGGTGTGCTTGAATAAAATGGCGCTCATTTGCATCATTGTATTTCTGCAGAGTTTTAAGAAGAATTCTGGTACGAACGCACTGACCGTATACTTGTACATGTGCAGCTGAGGAACATCATGTGGGCTACTTCCAAGCATGATGTGTACGTGATGTAGAACTATTCTGTGATGCATTGGTCGTCCTTACTCCGCAAAGGAAAAGAAGTGCTCAACGTGGCAGGCCCAAATCAAGTGATCTACCACAGAGCGATGTGATAGTCCTCTATCGTCGGAATTTCGGTCAATCTCTGATCCACTGTGCGACCACACTGTGCAGGATATGCAGGGAGGTCGGCCCTTGTCCAGGGGAAGATCAGCACCATGACGGTGAAAGACAACCTCTTGGCGGCTGGTGGTTTCCATGGGGAGCTGATCTGCAATGTAAGGAGGCCGGAGTAGGCACGCAGTGCACACATAAAGCATTTTTCTGCTTGAGAACATGTAGAAATGTAGATCTGTAGCTTGACACTTAGGTATTTATTATTTTGTTAGTACCTTGGCAGTGAATTCTAGCAACGAGCAATGCATTTCGAGCAGCGATAGCCTGATTGGTAAACTAGTGCTTTGTGTGTGCTAGTACCTCACAATGTCATCCTTGTATATGCACAGATGAAATTATTCACCCCGCCATTGTCACTATTTCCTAATCGAGTACAACAAACCTCCTATGGTTTTTTGTGCAAAATAAGTGTGGAACATTGTAGTGCTGTACAAACATGTACCTAGCATTTCTGATGTGTATTTCCTTTGATTCCCTAGGCTTAACCTGCAAGCTATAATAACTGTGAATCGGTCTGTGGGAAATTGGGCTGGTAAATATAGAACTGTAGAGATGTAGAACTAAAGCGTGGTACTTAGCCATTTAAGTTGTTGGTACTTGGTAGTACCTACACAGTGAAGTCTAGTTGATTCAAGAAACTTGACTTGAGATTTTCTTTCTTATGATTTACTAATGAAACCTTGATTCTTGAATCTTGATGTAGGTATCCCACCGTTGATCCATATCCAGATTAGCTGCATCGCCGGTTCCGCCGTCTCCGACCGCACTCCCCCGTCTGCGCCATCGATCCGGGCCTGCTCACCTCCTTCTTGATGGTCGCGCATCGGGAGAGCCCTCTGCCGACGGCGACGCAGCCGTGTCTGGTGCCGTACAAGGGACGCCGGCGCAGGATGCTGTCGTCGTCCGTTCCTAACGCTGCTGAGTTGAGGTACTTGAGATTTCTCTCCCCACTACACTGTCTCACCCATTCCCCTCCACAAATTTCCTCACAATCAAATCGATGCTGCAGCTGCAGGTGTTCCTTGATGCTACATATGTCAGTTTCTTTTGGTAAACTAGAAACTAACATCAAAATCAATTCCTGTTTAGAGTGTGTTGCTTGTATCTACTAGCTGGTTCTGTTGCTTACTACTTGTTGACTTTGGTTAAGTACTAGTGGTATTGCTGCTGGCTAGATGGGAATTGCTGAATGATTGCCAAAGCCCTGTTAGTTCTTTGGTTGTAACAACTGAACTTGTGTTTTTCTTTTGGTAAACTGACATATCAAAAGTAGTGATTCATTTCAGCAGTGATCTGTGCCATGTGATTGTGCTTTTGTAGCAATGTAATTTTGCAGAATCCACTTGATTCTGGTGCAGAATTCAATGTTGTCCAATCGTTTGGGCTTATTTCCTGCTGTGATTATCGTCAATAAGAGCAACCCAGTGGTTTGCTTGCCATGTCTGGTTCTTATTTTGGTAGTAGTTTACTTTGCTTATCCAGTAGTATGAGTCAATTGGCCAGCCTGGAGCAGCTTGGTGTTTTACATTATGGTGTTAACTGTGAAAATGCCAAGTGTGAGAAAATTAGACCAATTGTCCATTTCTTGCCTGAATGCATTCTTTAAACGAGATGATGTGCTAGAGACATGCTACTATATTGCCTTGCTATAAACAAGATGGTGTTTACTGTATTGTCTTTCATGCACATTTGGTGTATTATCTTCTGACCTTCAAGAACTATCTTCACTGTCTCTCCTCGCTGCATTGTCTCACTCGTTCTCCTTCTAATTACTCTGGGCAGGCATGATGTACATCTGGTGGTCGTCAAGTCAAGGAACCTTCTCTTCTTGCTGCGACAATCCTCCTCCCGCTGCTCTGCTCTGCTCAACAGCTAGCGTGCATGGCTAAAACAAAGGTAAGACTCTGGCCGGTCGGTGTGTTGAGCCATGGTGGTCTGTTTGTGGGGGTCATCAACATTGGTATAGGTTAGCATGTGCCCTTCAATCAGTGCACGGTGATGAAACGCTTCATTTGATGATGACGACTGGTTCCAGATCTGCACCTCTTGTTTGTTAATTTGGCTCATGTATGTTGTCGTGTCTGCGAAAGATGCAACCTGAGTGCTTTTCTTGTCCTTAAGTTTAATAAACGAGGAACAACATTCAGATCGTGCTCCATGGCACGCATCAGCTATTGTGTTTGTAATGTTTGAGTTTGCTCCATCATCGATCTGTAGGCCTACTTGATAGTCATAAAGTTGCATTATTTAGCCACTGGTAGGGTAGGATATGCCCAAATGTGGTCAGTATAGGAACCATGGTCCCCTAATTGCTAGCAAAACTTGTGTAATGAGCTCTTGTTACCTTCTACTGATTTTTAGTCTTGTTTTTTGAGTACTTCTGTATTGGTATTCAGAAATAAAATTCATATGTTTCTGTATATGTTCTTTTAGATAAGTATGTCAATACATAACTAGTAATGTAAATGGTGTGACACAGTTCTTAATAAAAATGAAAATAACTTGTGAATGTCAATCTCATGTATCAGGGTCCTGTTCTTGTAAACCTTATGTAAAGCTAAAATTCTTGTGTGCAGGGCGACTAGTGATGCGGCACAACAAGCAGTAGCAGGCACGCGAAGCAGCAGGGGGAGGGGGTCTCTCGAACGTCGCTACTGTCACTGATTGATGATGGATGATCTCTCTCCCTCTCTTGCAAGCGTCTACAAATGCTGGTAGAAATAGAAATGGCAGCTCTAGTCCCATGTTGTTGTAGTCCCATGTAGTTCCTTTTCTCAGACTGCCCTTTGTTGCTTCATTTCTATGTTAATTCAGTCTCTGTCGAATGTATGTACTATCTATTATCGTGGCTGTGTAATGAATCCTTTTGTGTTGAAAGAAATAAAATGGTTTGGATACATTTGTACATGCTGAAATGTCAAGCTTCTAAATGTATGTTGTGGAGGCCCAAAATATATTGGATTGTAAAAGGGCCGATGCCCAAAAAAGAAATGAATTATAGAAGGCAACGTCCTAGAAAATAAAATGGGCCAGGCCCATGTAGCTAGTGAAAATTAACAGAAATAAATATATATTGAAAAGCCGAATTGTTGGGCTAGGCCCATGTAGAAAATCGAATTGGACCGGGCTGAATCTTGTGCCACGTCAGATTGCCATGCTGGATGCCTACGTGGCCTGGGGAGGTTGCTAGTGACCAAAACGCCACAGTAGACGTATTTTGGTCATAAACGCCTTCGACCATTCCAGAAGAAAGGTCGCTATAGTCAGTTTACGACGGCCATCTTTTGACCTTATGTTTTTGGTCACAAAAAGGTCACAAATGGAAATTTGTGACCATTCAGTGACCAATAGTGGTGGTCACAAGTTGACATATTTCTTGTAGTGGACGTCAAAAAAGTTGCATAGGCCAAATAGCGTTTCACGGACGTGCGCATCCATGATCCCACGGATTGCAACTGGAAGTATCTGCGTCATCAGCACGTGACAGTCGTGAGACTTCATCCCGCTGAAATTCTGCTTTGCTGAGTCTAGGTATCTGCTTATCTTCCCCACGTAACCATAAGGAAGTTTTACTCCTACGAGGCAGGTGAAAAACTGCTCGATCTCCCCCTGACTTAGAGTGAAGCACGCGGGAGGGTAGTCATTTCCGGTCTTCTTGGCCTTTTTGCCTTTGCGATGACTTTTCGTGTCCTGCTTTGCCTCATCATCATCATCAAGCTCCTCCCTGATGCCCATGATTTCAAGTCTGCCCTTGCTTTCGGCCCATCTTTGGTCCTCTATGGCATGTTGAGCAGGGTACCAAGCAGACTCTCGCACACGTTCTTCGTGATATGCATGACATCAAGGCTGTGAGGCACACGGAGGATCTTCCAGTACGGTAAGTCCAAGAAAACAGACCTCATTCTCCATACCTTCAGCAGTGGCTCTGGCACCTTTCGCTTCTTTCCTGGCTCTGGCGCCTTTTGCTTCTTTCCCGGCAGTGGGCAATCTTTCCAATTTTTCAACAACTCGTCTATTTCCTCGCCGCTCCTCGTACGCGGGCGTCTTCGGGGTTCGGTTTCACCATCGAACAGATCCTTGCGTTTTCTCCATGAGTCATCGTCGCGAAGCCACCTTCGATGTCCCATGAACACGGTTTTCGAAGACCCGGGATCTCTATCTAGCTGGCGATACGTTGTGTCATCCATGCACCTGACGCATCTAGAAAATCCGTGGACCACCTGCCCCGCGACATATCCGTAACCGAGATAGTCATGCACCTTCATGAGAAGTGCGGCTCTCATAGGGAAATATTCTTTCTCAGCGGCATCCCACGTATTGGCTGGCGTTTTCCACAGTGTGTCTAACTCCTCTTTCAGCAGCCCCAGATACAGATTGATGTCGTTCCCTGGTTGTTTCGGCCCTTCAATTAGCATACTCATGTGAATGTACTTCCTCTACATGCACAACCAGGGGGAAGGTTGTACATCCACACAAACACATGCCAGGTGCTATGTGTGCTTCTCTGGCTGCCAAACGGATTGACTCCATCGGTGCTCGCGCCCAGCATGATGTTCCTTGGATCGTCCCCAAATTTTGGGTGTTCGAAGTTCAACGCTTGCCACTGGCTCGCATCCTTAGGGGGACTCAGCATCTTGTCTTTTTTATTTATCTCCGGATCATTTCCGTCATCTTCTCGCTTCTTCTCCTCCCTATCCGCGTGCCAATGTAGGAGCTTTGCTAGCTTAGGGTCCGCGAAATACCGCTACATACGAGGAGTGATCGGAAAGTACCACACAACTTTTCGAGGAGCTTTCTTCCTCTTCTTGTATCGAGTGACGCCGCACACCGGACATATGGTAGACTCTGCATGCTCGTCCTGATAAATGATGTAATTGTTCATGCACACATGTTATTGTTGGGGAACGTAGTAATTTCAAAAAAAATCCTACGCACACGCAAGATCATGGTGATGCATAGCAACGAGAGGGGAGAGTGTTGTCTACGTACCCTCATAGACCGTAAGCGGAAGTGTTGGCACAACGCGGTTGATGTAGTCGTACGTCTTCACGGCCCGACCGATCAAGCACCGAAACTACGGCACCTCCGAGTTCTAGCACACGTTCAGCTTGATGACGATCCCCGGACTCCGATCCAGCAAAGAGTCGGGGGAAAGTTCCGTCAGCACGACGGCATGGTGACGATCTTGATGTTCTACCGTCGTAGGGCTTCGCCTAAAAACTACTACAATATTATCGAGGATTATGGTGGAGGGGGGCACCGCACACGGCTAAGACAACGATCACGAAGATCAACTTGTGTCTCTAGAGGTGCCCCCCTGCCCCCGTATATAAAGGAGCAAGGGGGGAGGCCGGCCGGCCCTTGGGGCGCGCCAAGGATTGGGGAGTCCTCCTCCTAGTAGGAGTAGGACTCCCCTTTCCTAATCAAACTAGGAAGAGAGAAGGGGGAAGGAAAGAGAGGGAGAGGGAGAGGGAAAGAGGGGCCGCCCCCCCCCCTCCCCTAGTCCAATTCGGACTCCTCATGGGAGGGGGCGCGCCATCTCCTGGGCTGCTGCCCTCTCTCTCCCCTCAGGCCCACTAAGGCCCAAATACTTCCCCGGGGGGTTCCGGTAACCCTTCCGGCACTCCGGTTTTCTCCGAAATCACCCAAAACACTTCCGGTGTCCGAATATAGCCATCCAATATATCGATCTTTATCTCTCGACCATTTCGAGACTCCTCGTCATGTCCGTGATCATATCCGGGACTCCGAACAACCTTCGGTACATCAAAATATATAAACTCATAATGAAACTGTCATCGTAACGTTAAGCGTGCGGACCCTACGGGTTCGAGAACAATGTAGACATGACCAAGACACGTCTCCGTTCAATAACCAATAGCGGAACATGGATGCTCATATTGGCTCCTACATATTCTATGAAGATCTTTATCAGTCAGACCGCACAACAACATATGTTGTTCCTTTTGTCATCGGTATGTTACTTGCCCGAGATTCGATCGTCGGTATCTCAATACCTAGTTCAATCTCGTTATCGGCAAGTCTCTTTACTCGTTCCGTAATACATCATCTCGCAACTAACTCATTAGTTGCATTGCTTGCAAGGCTTAAGTGATGTGCATTACCGAGAGGGCCCAGAGATACCTCTCCGACAATCGGAGTGACAAATCCTAATCTCGAAATACGCCAACCCAACATGTACCTTTGGAGACACCTGTAGAGCACCTTTATAATCACCCAGTTACATTGTGACGTTTGGTAGCACACAAAGTGTTCGTCCGGCAAACGGGAGTTGCATAATCTCATAGTCACAGGAACATGTATAAGTCATGAAGAAAGCAATAGCAACATACTAAACGATCGGGTGCTAAGCTAATGGAATGGGTCATGTCAATCACATCATTCTCCTAATGATGTGATCTCGTTAATCAAATGACAACACATGTCTATGGTTAGGAAACATAACCATCTTCGATTAACGAGCTAGTCAAGTAGAGGCATACTAGTGACACTCTGTTTGTCTATGTATTCACACATGTATTATGTTTCCGGTTAATACAATTCTAGCATGAATAATAAACATTTATCATGATATAAGTAAATAAATAATAACTTTATTATTGTCTCTAGGGCATATTTCCTTCAGTCTCCCACTTGCACTAGAGTCAATAATCTAGTTCACATCGCCATGTGACTTAATACCAATAGTTCACATCACCATGTGATTAACACCCATAGTTCACATCGACATGTGACCAACACCCAAAGGGTTTACTAGAGTCAATAATCTAGTTCACATCACTATGTGATTAACACCCAAAGAGTACTAAGGTGTGATCATGTTTTGCTTGTGAGAGAAGTTTAGTCAACGGGTCTGCCACATTCAGATCCGTATGTATTTTGCAAATTTCTATGTCAACAATGCTCTGCACGGAGCTACTCTAGCTAATTGCTCCCACTTTCAATATGTATCCAGATTGAGACTTAGAGTCATCTGGATCAGTGTCAAAACTTGTATCGACGTAACCCTTTACGACGAACCTTTTGTCACCTCCATAATTGAGAAACATATCCTTATTCCACTAAGGATAATTTTGACCAATGTCCAGTGATCTACTCCTAGATCACTATTGTACTCCCTTGCCAAACTCGGGGCAGGGTATACAATAGGTCTGGTACACAGCATGGCATACTTTATAGAACCTATGGCTGAGGCATAGGGAATGACATTCATTCTCTCTCTATCTTCTGCCATGGTCGGGTTTTGAGTCTTACTCAACTTCACACCTTGTAACACAGGAAAGAACTCCTTCTTTGACTGTTCCATTTTAAACTACTTCAAAATCTTGTCAAGGTATGTACTCGTTGAAAAACTTATCAAGCGTCTTGATCTATCTCTATAGATCTTGATGCTCAATATGTAAGCAGCTTCACCGAGGTCTTTCTTTGAAAAAATCCTTTCAAACATTCCTTTATGCTTTGCAGAATAATTCTACATTATCTCCGATCAACAATATGTCATTCACATATACTTATTAGAAATGCTGTAGTGCTCCCACTCACTTTCTTGTAAATACAGGCTTCACTGCAAGTCTGTATAAAACTATATGGTTTGATCAACTTATCAAAGCGTATATTCCAACTCCGAGATGCTTGCACCAGTCCATAGATGGATCGCTGGAGCTTGCATATTTTGTTAGTACCTTTAGGATTGACAAAACCTTCTGGTTGCATCATATACAACTCTTTTTTAATAAATCCATTAAGGAATGCAGTTTTGTTTATCCATTTGCCAGATTTCATAAAATGCGGCAATTGCTAACATGATTCGGACAGACTTAAGCATAGATACGAGTAAGAAACTCTCATCGTTGTCAACACCTTGAACTTGTCTAAAACCTTTTTGCGACAATTCTAGCTTTGTAGAAAGTAACACTACTATCAGCGTCCGTCTTCCTATTGAAGATCCATTTAATCTCAATGGCTCGCTGATCAATGGGCAAGTCAATCAAAGTCCATAATTTGTTCTCATACATGGATCTCATCTCAGATTTCATGGCCTCAAGCCATTTTGCGGAATCTGGGCTCATCATCGCTTCCTTATAGTTCGTAGGTTCATCATGGTCAAGTAACATGACCTCCAGAACAGGATTACCATACCACTCTGGTTCGGATCTCACTCTGGTTTACCTACGAGGTTCGGTAGCAACTTGATCTGAAGTCACATGATCATCATCATTAGCTTCCTCACTAATTGGTGTAGTAGTCACAGGAACATATTTCTGTGATGAAATACTTTCCAATAAGGGAGCAGGTACAGTTACCTCATCAAGTTCTACTTTCCTCCCACTCACTTCTTTCGAGAGAAACTCCTTCTCTAGAAATGATCCATTCTCAGCAACGAATATCTTGCCTTCGGATCTATGATAGAAGGTGTACCCAACATTTTCTTTTGGGTATCCTATGAAGACGCACTTCTCCGATTTGGGTTTGAGCTTATCAGGTTGAAACTTTTTCACATAAGCATTGCAACCTCAAACTTTAAGAAACGACAGCTTAGGTTTCTTGCCAAACCATAATTCATACGGTGTCGTCTCAACGGATTTAGATGGTGCCCTATTTAACGTGAATGCAGTTGTCTCTAATGCATAACCCCAAAACGATAGTGGTAGAATGGTAAGAGACATCATAGATCGCACCATATCTAATAAAGTACGGTTATGACGTTCGGACACACCATTACACAGTGGTGTTCCAGATGGCATGAGTAGTGAAACTATTTCACATTGTTTTAACTGAAGGCCAAACTCTTAACTCAAATATTTTACCTCTACGGTCATATCGTAGAAACTTTTATTTTCTTGTTACGATGATTCTCCACTTCACTCTGAAATTCTTTGAACTTTTCAAATGTTTCAGACTTGTGTTTCATTAAGTAGATATACCCGTGTCGGCTCAAATCATCTGTGAAGGTCAGAAAATAACGATACTTGCCGTGAGCCTTAACACTCATCGGACCGCATACATCAGTATGTATTATTTCCAATAAGTCAGTTGCTCGCTCCATTGTTCTGGAGAACGGAGTCTTAGTCATCTTGCCCATGAGGCATGGTTCGCAAGCATCAAGTGATTCATAATCAAGTGATTCCAAAAGTCCATCAGCATGGAGTTTCTTCATGCGCTTTACACCAATATGACCTAAACGGCAGTGCCACAAATAAGTTGCACTATCATTATTAACTTTGCATCTTTTGGTTTCAATATTATGAATATGTGTATCACTACGAACGAGATCCAACTAACAATTTTCATTCGGTGTGTAACCATATAAGGTTTTATTCATGTAAACAGAACAACAATTTATTCTCTTACTTAAATGAATAACCGTATTGCCATAAACATGATCAAATCATATTCATGCTCAACGCAAACACCAAATAACATTTATTTAGGTCTAACACTAATCTCGAAAGTATAGGGAGTGTGCGATGATGATCATATCAATCTTGGAACCACTTCCATCACACATCGTCACTTCACCTTAACTAGTCTCTGTTCATTCTGCAACTCCCGTTTCGAGTTACTACTCTTAGCAACTGATCCAGTATCAAATACCGAGGGGTTGCTACGAACACTAGTAAAATACACATCAATAATCTGTATATCAAATATACCTTTGTTCACTTTGCCATCCTTCTTATCCGCCAAATACTTGGGGCAGTTCCGCTTCCAGTGACCAGTCCCTTTGCAGTAGAAGCACTTAATCTCAGGCTTAGGACCAGACTTGGGCTTCTTCACTTGAGCAGCAACTTGCTTGCCGTTCTTCTTGAAGTTCCCTTTCTTTCCCTTTGCCCTTTTCTTGAAACTAGTGGTCTTGTTAATCATCAACACTTGATGCTCTTTCTTGATTTCTACCTTCATCGATTTCATCATCATGAAAAGCTCGGGAATCGTTTTCGTCATCCCTTGCTTACTATAGTTCATCACAAAGTTCTACTAACTTGGTGATGGTGACTAGAGAATTCTGTCAATCACTATTTTATCTGGAAGATTAACTCCCACTTGATTCAAGCGATTGTAGTACCCAGAAAATCTGAGCACATGCTCACTGCTTGAGCTATTCTCCTCCATCTTTTAGCTATAGAACTTGTTGGAGACTTCATATCTCTCAACTCGGGTATTTGCTTGAAATATTAACTTCAACTCCTGGAACATCTCATATGATCCATGACGTTCAAAACGTCTTTGAAGTCCCGATTCTAAGCTGTTAAGCATGGTGCACTAATCTATCAAGTATTCATCATATTGAGCTAGCCAAACATTCATAACGTCTGCATCTGCTCCTGCAATAGGTTTGTCACCTAGCGGTGCATCAAGGACATAATTCTTCTGTGCAGCAATGAGGATAATCCTCAGATCACAGATCCAATCCGCATCATTGCTACTAACATTTTTCAACTTAGTTTTCTCTAGGAACATATAAAAATTAAACGGGGAGCAACATCGCGGGCTATTGATCTACAACATAGATATGCTAATACTACCAGGACTAAGTTCATGATAAATTAAAGTTCAATTAATCATATTACTTAAGAACTCCCACTTAGAAATACATCCATCTAATCTTCTAAGTGATCATGTGATCCAAATCAACTAAACCATAACCGATCATCACGTGAAATGAAGTAGTTTTCAATGGTGAACATCACTATGTTGATCATATCTACTATATGATTCATGCTCGACCTTTCGGTCTCAGTGTTCTAAGGCCATATCTGCATATGCTAGGCTCGTCAAGTTTAACATGAGTATTCTGCGTGTGCAAAACTGGCTTGCACCCGTTGTAGATGGACGTAGAGCTTATCACACCCGACCATCACATGGTGTCTGGGCACGACGAACTTTGGCAACGGTGCATACTCAGGGAGAACACTTTTATCTTGAAATTTAGTGAGAGATCATCTTATAATGCTACCGTCAATCAAAGCAAGATAAGACGCATAAAAGATAAACATCACATGCAATCAAAATATGTGACATGATATGGCCATCATCATCTTGTGCCTTTGATCTCCATCTCTGAAACATCATCATGATTTCCGTCGTCACTGGCATGACACCATGATCTCCATCATCTTGATCTATATCAATGTGTCATCACATGGTCGTCTCGCCAACAATTTCTCTTGCAACTATTCCTATCGCATAGCGATAAAGTAAAGCAATTATTTGGCGCTTGCATCTTATGCAATAGAGAGATAACCATAAGGCTTTTGCTAGTTGCCGATAACTCCAACAAAACATGATCATCTCATACAACAACTTACATCTCATCACGTCTTGACCATATCACATCACAACATGCCCTGCAAAAACAAGTTATACGTCCTCTACTTTGTTGTTGCAAGTTTTACGTGGCTGCTACGGGCTTAAGCAAGAACCAATCTTACCTACGCATCAAAACCACAACGATAGTTTGTCAAGTTGGTGTTGTTTTAACCTTCGCAAGGACCGGGCGTAGCCACACTCAGTTCAACTAAAGTTGGAGAAACTGACACCCGCCAGCCACCTGTGTGCAAAGCATGTCGGTAGAACTAGTCTCGCGTAAGCGTACGCGTAATGTCAGTCCGGACCGCTTCATCCAACAATACTGCCGAACCAAAGTATGACATGATGGTAAGCAGTATGACTTATATCGCCCACAACTCACTTGTGTTTTACTCGTGCATATAACATCAACACATAAAACCTAGGCTCTGATACCACTATTGGGGAACATAGTAATTTCAAAAAAATTCCTACGCACACGCAAGATCATGGTGATGCATAGCAACGAGAGGGGAGAGTGTTGTCTACGTACCCTCGTAGACCGGAAGCGGAAGCGTTGGCATAACGCGGTTGATGTAGTCGTATGTCTTCACGGCCCGACCGATCAAGCACCGAAACTACGGCACCTCCGAGTTCTAGCACACGTTCAGCTCGATGACGATCCCCGAACTCCGATCCAGCAAAGTGTCGGGGAAGAGTTCCGTCAGCACGACGGCATGGTGACGATCTTGATGTTCTACCGTCGCAGGGCTTCGCCTAAGCACCGTTACAATATTATTGAGGATTATGGTGGAGGGGGCACCGCACACGACTAAGAGAATGATCACGAAGATCAACTTGTGTCTCTAGAGGTGCCCCCCTGCCCCCGTATATAAAGGAGCAAGGGGGGAGGCCGGCCGGCCCTTGGGGCGCGCCAAGCAGGGGGGAGTCCTCCTCCTAGTAGGAGTAGGACTCCCCTTTCCTAGTCCAACTAGGAAGAGAGAAGGGGGAAGGAAAGAGAGGGAGAGGGAGAGGGGAAGAGGGGCCGCCCCCCCCTCCCCTAGTCCAATTCGGACTCCTCATGGGAGGGGGCGTGCCATCTCCTGGGCTGCTGCCCTCTCTCTCCCCTCAGGCCCACTAAGGCCCAATACTTCCCCGAGGGGTTCCGGTAACCCTTCCGGCACTCCGGTTTTCTCTGAAATCACCCGAAACACTTCCGGTGTCCGAATATAGCCGTCCAATATATTGATCTTTATGTCTCGACCATTTCGAGACTCCTCGTCATGTTCGTGATCATATCCGGGACTCCTAACAACCTTTGGTACATCAAAAAATATAAACTCATAATGAAACTGTCATCGTAACGTTAAGCGTGCGGACCCTACGGGTTCGAGAACAATGTAGACATGACCGAGACACGTCTCTGGTCAATAACCAATAGCGGAACCTAGATGCTCATATTGGCTCCTACATATTCTACGAAGATCTTTATCGGTCAGACCGCACAACAACATACGTTGTTCCTTTTGTCATCGGTATGTTACTTGCCCGAGATTCGATCGTCGGTATCTCAATACCTAGTTCAATCTCGTTATCGGCAAGTCTCTTTACTCGTTCCGTAATACATCATCTCGCAACTAACTCATTAGTTGGATTGCTTGCAAGGCTTAAGTGATGTGCATTACCGAGAGGGCCCAAAGATACCTCTCCGATAATTGGAGTGACAAATCCTAATCTCGAAATACGCCAACCCAACATGTACCTTTGGAGACACCTGTAGAGCACCTTTATAATCACCCAGTTACGTTGTGACGTTTGGTAGCACACAAAGTGTTCCTCTGGCAAACGGGAGTTGCATAATCTCATAGTCACAGGAACATGTGTAAGTCATGAAGAAAGCAATAGCAACATACTAAACGATCGGGTGCTAAGCTAATGGAATGGGTCATGTCAATCACATCATTCTCCTAATGATGTGACCCCGTTAATCAAATGACAACACATGTGTATGGTTAGGAAACATAACCATCTTCGATTAACGAGCTAGTCAAGTAGAGGCATACTAGTGACACTCTGTTTGTCTATGTATTCACACATGTATTATGTTTCCGGTTAATACAATTCTAGCATGAATAATAAACATTTATCATGATATAAGGAAATAAATAATAACTTTATTATTGTCTCTAGGGCATATTTCCTTAAGTTATTTCACGTGTGGTAAATCCAGAGGACACACGATTTTCTTCGCCTCCTCGAAACTGGTCGGGCACTTGTTCCCCTTGGGAAGACGTTCGTGCCAGAATGACATGTTCTCGTCGAAGCATGCGTCGGTCATTTTGTGTTTTACCTTCATCTCCAGAGCCATGAGCGTTACTTTCAGGCGGGTATCCTCGGGCCTGCATCCTTCATACAATGGAGTAACCGCGTCTATCTCCAGTTGATCCAGCTTGGCTTTCTCCCAGGCGGCAGCTCTTTGCGTTATCCGCCTGCTTGAGAAGCAGCTCTTGAATATGAGGGACCTGCACCCAGCCCATCGATGGTCCATCATCGTCTGCTCCGGCATCTTCATCTTCATGATCATGCCCCTTCATCTATTCCGACATCTTCCTCATCATCATGTCCGGCATCTTCTACATGACGACTGTGTACTGCATCTACTTCGTGATCATATCCTGGAGATTCTTCGTCTTCTTGCCCGCCCTCGCCGCGGTTGTTTTGTTGCCCTTCCTCATTTCTTGCCCGGCCCCCATGGACGACTTCATAATCATCTTCATCACCTTGCCACCGATAGCCATCCATGAAACCACGCAAGAGCAGGTGGTCCCGCACATGTACGGAATCTGGGTCCATCAGGCTCCTCAGCTTGCATCTTCGAAACGGACATCTTATCTCCGTATCGTTATTTTGAAGCATCTCGGCCTTCGCGGAGCTCAAAAACCTATTCACGATGCCTTCGGTCATCGTGCGGACCATGGTCACCTGCGGGGTAGAGCAAAACGATATTTTAGAACCAAAAAAAATTGGCATGACTTTGCCTAAAAATAGGACAAAAAAGAATGCATAGTGCCAAACTCTCGCCGAAACGAAAATGAATCAACATTCCGACAAAATATTGGCAACTATCGCATTTCAAATACCGATACCTGCAAACACAAACATATGCAACACCACAAACATACGTAGATCTAGGCCATAAAAAGTGCATGTGCACGTTGTTGGAGGGAAAAAAAAGTAGATCTACAACATAAAGAAAGTTTTCCCCTTACTTACCTATGAAAAAAGGTAATTTAACCACTTAATTTGGGTGAATCTATGTTGCAAATGAGGTGAGGAGGAGGAGGCAGCCGAGACAAGCTTGGAGGAGGAGGTGGAGAGAATGAAGTGGGGAAAGTGAGTGTGGTAGGTGGATGTCCAAAATATCTAGCTGCTCCCAGGTTACAAATGACGCACCACCTAATAAAAATAAAATAATTATTCGTAGTGGCGCACCGTGGTTGTGGTGCGTCATTACTAGTTTGAACTAGTAATGACGCACTGTACCCTGGTGCACCATTATTAGTTTTAAAAAAAAGTAAAAAAAATTGTTAGTAGTGGTGCACAGAGAGTGTGGTGCACCATTACTAGTTGAAACTAGTAATGGCGCACCGTGCCTTGGTGCGCCATTACTAGTTTTAGAAAAATAAAATAAAAAATTTGCTAGTAATGGCGCACCGTGTGTCTGGTGTGGCAAACTATGGCTTGGTGTACCCCGTTTGTAAACGATGGCGTGGTGCCGGGGTGAAAACCCATTCCGGCTATGCCAGGTTGACGGCTGCGACGCCTATGGTGTCATCCCCTTCTTGAAGGTGTCATCACGACTCTTCTTCTCCCTCCGGCGGAATCCCCGATCATTGGATCATGCAGTGGCGGCATTTAAGTGTTGTTTTCTTCTTGAAGACGCCGTCTTAGAGCTCCCGGTTTGTCATACACGACTCTTTTGTGTACCTATTCTTATCGCCCATGTATCATGCTTTGAGTGTGTGCGTTGGGGTGTCGAGTGGAGTGTGTTGAGTTGCATGATGATTGGTTGTTGCTTTATATATAAATGGGACCACAAGCCTTTTTCAATAATCTAATCAATTCTCACTTTGCAGTTTCAGGAAGAAACGATACTAAGCATGTGTACCTAGGTGAAAACACAAATCTGAGTCTATGCCTAATTAAATGGAGGGAGCTTAGTTGGGGAGTTTAGTTGCTAATTCTTGTAATGCACTTAGCACCTCATTTAAGCATCCATGCATTGGAAGTCTTAGTTGCTAAATCTTTTAATGCACTTAGCACCTCATTTAAGCAATCATGCATTGGAAGTCTTAAAATCTCATACGAGGTAGCGTGAATGTGGAATCTAGGATCATAGAAACGATGACCCATAACTACCTCACAGCATCTAGAAACTCTATAGGCTAATGGCCCGATTACATATGAGTGACAAAGACATGCTGAGAAAATAACTCCGACCGAACATTAGGAATTATAATGTCCCAAATGAACAGCGATGTCAAATGACAATTATTATAATCCTATGTTGATAAACGAAGTCTGAAAATGCTCTAGTATTGTTGGTTATGAATCACTAGCAAAGAGGGGACAGCATGCAAATCGCATCCACACTTGATAGATTCGAGAAAAATATCAAAATAAATATAGCAACCAGTACAAAGTAAAGCAGAAAATATTTCATTCTGCTAGCACTACGGATTCTGAAGATGACGCAAACGACGTATCATCGTCCCCATCCGTGTCGCCGTCAGATTCTGATGATGACGAATCTTCAAACAACGTATCATCATTTTCTTCTATTTCGTTGCGCCTGCCCCTCCTACTTTTGGTTGAATTACTTGCTGTTGGGGCTGTCATCCCCTGTACGAGATCACCAAGGAGAGTCTCCAACCCTGATGCAAACTTGTGGATGATCCCCTGTACTTTAAGCTTGTTCTGCAGAAAAAAAACAGTAAAAAGCATTATCAGAGCATTTTGGGGTGAGGTTTGGGTGTGGGAAAAGGTGATACAGGGTAGATGGCACATCCTTGTCAAAGAAAAAGAAAAAAAGGATTCTTGTTTTTACATTTTCAGAGCAACTTGGGTGGGTGTTTTGCTTCATCCAGGTTTCTAAGCCACCAGGGCCTCCGAACAGACTCAATATGCTTGTGCCCGATCCACTAGCAGCCTCCTCTCTGAATTCTTCCTTTAGCTGCATGTACATGTTTGAAAAAAAAGATCAAAAAAAGGGTTGATCCTCCATGAGAGAGGTTGATTCTCTGGAAATACTCCTACTATTGTAAAATGAACTTATTGTCATTAATGTTGTGTGGAAATAAAAAGAGGGAGGATGAGGTGAAAAGAACCTGAAGTCTGCCAAAACAGGGTGGATCATGCTCTAACATGTCCAGCTCAGCGACAACATCAACCTGGGTCTTGGACCATGCGTTTACTCTATATGGTGTGTCAGTTAACTCAAGCTCCATGCCATCACAATCCAAAGCATCGAGGTACCTTAGCTGCGGGTGCAAGATAAAGTGACAGAAAAAAAGAGAGATAAATCAGAGTGGGACATGCAAAAATGCGTGGAACCCCAAAATGGCTAGTAAACCCAGATTGGGCAAGATGGAGGAGCACATAGTTGGGCAAGATGGAGGAGCACATATTTGCCTGATATTATACTTATGTGGTTGCCTAAGAAAAGCAAATACTTGTAGCTGCCAGATTAAAAAACCCAGAAACATGCTTAAAAAATAGTTGCCTAGTAAGTATACTTGTATGTTTACTTTGAAAAACCAAGAAAATTTTGGATGGGGTGTCACTCACCATGCAGTAAAGTAAGCACCCATTTGTGTATTTCCCCTTTGAGAGGTGCTCGTGGAGCTGGTCCACGACAAATTTGCACAAGTTCAGCCTGTCTGCCCGGTTGATATCCGCCTTTTCAAAACAAAAAGGGAAAATAAATAAATAAAGTGTCAAAGCAAGCAAGAGAAAAACAAACAAAAGAGGTGCTGCTGTTATATGAAATCTCTCATAGATGAGTGTGCTACCAGCATGGGGTAGCACTTGTTGCTGATCCGTGCATCGGTCGTAGGGGCCAACACGGTTGAGACAATGTAAATAAACCATAACTTCTTGAATCTATCATCAGCCTCGTTATGGTTAATGATTGCAGTAGCAACTGTCGTGATGTTTGGCCTGCTGCCATTGCCCGGAAACAAAGTAGCTGCGAACTCCTGTTCCATGTCATAGTCGGCTTCATACTTGACCTCAATGTCTCCATGAGGGATGCCCAAAATCTGATGTACAGACTCCTCGGTCAGTGGAATGAACCCGCGTCCTGGCACGACAAACCCTCTCCTTCCTGAGTGGTACAACCTTGTGAACCATGTCAGGATGGTGTTGTGTAAGTATGCACACTTGATGTCCAGGAGCTGCCCAGTCCCCATGGCTCTGACAGCAACTCGTTGACCTTCGTTGATGTGCTCGTAGAGCTTACATATGGCGAGTGGCGATGTCTGCTCAGTTCCATCAATCTGAGCCTGAGCAAAAACTGGTAACTATGTAGTATGATTTTGGCAAGTACTACTGGAAAAAAGCACAATTGATATGAAAATATGTGGTAAAAAGGGGTATGTGTGCCGCAATTGATATGAAGAAATTAGCTATGCAAAAAAAAAGCTACGTGAACAACATGATGCTGGCAATGTGACGACTAACAAAGGGCAGTAAATTAGTGAAAAACACAAACCTTACTGGCTATCTGCCTGCCGCCTGCAACTGGATCCAACCGGCTCTTCTTCCTCCTTGGCATTTTCAAAGACCCCTGTTCATTTTAAAACACCGAGAGTAAAAAAAGAATGCCGTGAGAGAGAGACACTGGTTAAAACACCCCTGCTGCGTGCTATAGTTTTGCACATATATGGCGATTGCGCCGCTAGTAAATGTGGCGACCACCCCTGTACTTATGTGGGAAGGAAATGGAGAAAGACGACACGCAGCGCCGCTCAGGCAAAGAAAAAAAAAAGGCCTAGGCCTTGGACCTGCCCCCGTGGCCCAAGGTCAATATATCAGGCCATGGGCCAGCCCATTTCATCAGAAATTTGAGGCCTCACTGACTTGTTGGATATAGTGTGACCTAAAAATCAGTGCAGTTTTTTTTGCGAAAAAAAATCAGTACACTTACAACTCTGTCTACACAGTCCAGTAAAATAACAAAATCCAATCTTTCCACATATCTAATCTTTTCACATCTAGTAAAATGACGAGATCAAAAGATTACAGGTCTCAAAGAGCATCAAGGTAAAGACCTAAAAAAATGGTGATTATTAGACAATCCAACAGATTCATAGACAAGATCAAGAGATTACAGGTTCCACATAGCTAATCTTTTCACATCCAGTAGATTATAGAAAAAGCTGACATCTCTTTGCTTCATCATCTGCTGGAGGTTAACATCAATAGTTTCAACAAGCATCACTCCTCATTACCTGTATTTACATTTTACATGGAAATGTTACAAGACTAATTCAATACACATCAATAGAATTGGACATGGCAATTTGGTGCCCGAGCATAGCTGGACCCGAAATCATGTGCGTCTGCTCTGGTTTTGGGATGGGTGAAAAGTGGCATTTACTAGTGTGGATTGTGAAAATCGGAGCAATTCATTGTATATGGTTCAGAACAGGGCAATACTGTGGGGCCACAGACAAGTGATGTGTGAATTTAAAGTCTCCAGGACGTCTTCGTGTGGCGGAGATTCTGGACCGTGGCGCATGAAAGGAAGATGTAGCTGGTCCTGTTCGTCGTTGCAGACACGTCCTTCTGTTTCGCCCTGAAAGAAGAGGGGGAAAATACCAGCCATGCCGCACTCCTCAATTCCCATGAGAAGTAAAACCAAGAAAAAACTAGGTGTCCCAACTAGCTGATGCCAGCGCATGTTGACCTTCCGCCTCGGCGCCGTGCGCGAGCCCTGAGTGACGGCGAAATCCTAGATACTCCCTCCATTCCCTTATACAAGGCCACCATCAAAAATACATTTTGCATAAATATAAGGCCACTAGCAGTAACCGACGTAAAAATTAATGATGTTTTCTCGTACTAGAAACTTTTTAATAATTACATGCATGTATTCATAATGACACTTAGCTATTTCCTTTCCATTCATGCGTTGCATGCTTATGGCGTATTAATAATCCTGGTTAACAAGAAGAAAAGTTCACTTGAAAAGCAATCATTAAATTTTGTCTTGGTACCTGTAATATGAGTTTGTGGCCTTGTATAAGGGAATGGAGAGAATATTAATTATCGCTGAAATGGATGCATTTCAATGTTATATACTTCCTCCGTCTAGGTGTGTAAGTCGTCTTACGTTGTGCACCGCGACCAAGGTGGAGAGGAAAACGAGAAAACTTAATGTCTTTTTGCTAATTAATAGCATTGCATGCAATGAACTAACCACTACATATCATGTTTGATAGTCTCAAGTCATTAAAAGCATGCATGGCCCACATCTTTTATTGGTTGATATGTCACAAAATAAAAAACGAGGAAGGAATTAATGTACCGTGTCTAAGTGTTTTGGGATTCTTTGATTTTCATAAGATGACTTACACACCTAGACGGAGGAAGTACCATTTGAGTGATAATTAATATGGGACAGGTAGGTCTTTAATGTTTACTTGACTATAAGTAGATTTGGTTCCTAGTCTTAAGGATGCTGAGAAATGGGGGCTGGCCTTGAAAGGCCACACGCTGGAGCAGGTCGACCTTTGGTGTCTCCATTTGCAACAGGTTTTGCAAGCGCCGATGATGATCATGTGGGCGTAGAAAACCAGTTAGATGACATGGCAGGAAAAACTTCAAAGCTTCATGTGGATGTTTTTGATGGGCACAACTGACACAAGACAGCGAGTAAATTACATCTATGGTCCCCATACTAGTTGGCGTGTAACAAGATGGTCCTTGAAGACGAAAATACGTCACATGTACGGGCCTGGCTACACTTTCTATAGGCGTGGTTATCAGACCAATGCCACATTAGCGTACACCACATGTGCGGGCTCCATATGTTAGCATGGGAGGCCTAGCTCTGGTTTGCTAAACTTAGAACTGAAAACCTATATATAGGATTATGTGTACCTCTTCAAGGAATTATACTTTTTTTTAGTAGACTCTTCAAGGAATCATCATGGCGTCCATTTTCTACCAGTTTCTTTTTAAAAATAATAATAATTCAAGCTCAAGTTCATTTTTATGTTTCCTATTTGAAAAAAATAAATGTAAGGAAAAATTGCATTCGCCGTGAAAATTAAGAGAAGTGTATGTGCATATGAGAAAAAAAAATGCTCAACATGTTTTTGGAAAATGTTGGAGGTGTGTTAAAATTGTCGACATGTTTTTGAAAATGTTCGTCATGAATTATTCCACGTGCACTAAAACAATAGTGTAAAATTAATCTTACATATGAGGAAGCACATACGATTTAAACATTTTAAATACATTTCTATAACTTATTATTATTACACAATAATTTTTAAAACACGTTGACTATTTGTCAACATGTTGTCAATTTTTTTAATAATTTTGCATTAAGAAAATACAATGAAGACACAATAATTGCGTGCTTGTCCACCTAATTTAAGATACGGATAAACACAAAGTTGGACAAAACAGCAACGGTTGTTGGGCAAATAATAGGGCAAAAAGATAACCAGTTTCCAAAATCATGCTGAAAATTATTCGAAATACGTGTTATATTTTTCAAATAATTATGTAATTTAAAAATACAGTGAGGATACATAATACTTGTTCACGCTTGTGGTCATGAATGAAGATAAATATATTTTTCTTTCACTTCTTTTTTTCAATCCGTACAAATTTTAGAAAAAAAAATCATGAAACACAATATTTAAGATATAATAAAGATTTGAAATATAGAACTAATTGTATATTTATAATTATTTTATTTTTTTATATGGGAAAAATGGACACAAACCTAGGAGAATATAAAAAGGAAATCGTAAGAAAACGCATCAGCACAATAGTAGCGTTCTAGCTATTCGTTATGCTTGTCTAAAAAAAGATATCGCGGGTAGCTCTGCTTGGTCATTTGGCTAGCTTGTGTTGTTAACTTGGCAGGAGGTGTCAGGTTCTAATCCCAGCGTGAATTTATTTTTCCATCTTATTCCTCTTTCGCATGTTGACATGTGGGTCCTGTATCTATACTGTACACTCATGTGGTACTGTACATATCAGGAGACGTAGGCCCCCTTTGTTTGGGCTACGGATTCTTGAAAATCAGCTTCGGCTTGGATTCTGAGAATCAGCTGCAGCTGCAGATTCTGGAAATCTGAAGCAGACTGTTTGTTTGCCCTGAAAATCTGAAGCAGCTGCAGCCCTGTATGTACTATTTGTTTACCCAAGGCCAAGAACAGAGCAGAGATTGGGGGCGGAGCTCGAGCAGCGGAGGCGGAGGTGGGGTTTGGTTGCTGGAGTACGGGGCGGGCAGACATGGAGGCACCGGATCTGCCTATCCTGAAGCCAACGGGGCTGGCGTACGTGGAGATTGGGGCGGCGCGTCGCAGCGGCGGAGACGCGGCTCCTTGGTCGGAATATGGCGAGGGACGGGGATGGTGGAGTCAGATCCGCCCATCCTGGAGCCGACTGTGCTGGCGAAGTGGCGGTGGAGGCAGAGCTTGGTGGCCAGAAGATGGGGGCGGGCCGGGAGGGAAGCCTGCGGGCGAGGCCGAGGGGCGGAGCCGCGCATGCGGAACCTGCAGGCGAGGTACTCCCAGGCGCTGCCGCCGCCGGGCTCCGCCTGATCCCCCAGCCGCAGCAGGCACACCTCCTACGCCGCGATTGTCGCCGTCGTGGTCGCCATGGGAGGGAGACGAGACGAGGGGGGTTGGGCGTCGTTGACCCAGCCTGCAGGGCACAAAACGAACCGTTTTGTTTTGCGGGAAGCTGCAGAATCGGCCGAATCATCAAAATCGCTGCTTTCGGATTCCCTTCGCTGGAAGTTCATTTTTGGAATCGGATTCTAGGAAGCTATATGGAAATCTGACATGTTTGTTTGAGCTTCTGATTTTAGGATCCTAAAATCTGAGAATCAAAAGCTGTAGCCCAAACAAAGGCCACCGTAGTCAGGACCGTACGTGTGACGTATTTCCATCTTCAAGGATCGTATTGGAGCATTTCACGAGTTGTAGGACCGTTGTTTACATGCGAACAAGTACAAGGAACATAGGTGCAATTTACTCCAAGACAGCGAACCTACCGTCTGCTCTTGTTTTATTTTGGGTGGGGGGGGGGGGGGGGATCTCCTAAAAATAGCGAAGATCTGGCGGAGTAAACACTTAGTGGAGTACTTTGACCGAACCCTTATATATAACAGAGTAAAAACCAAATTTGCATAAAGTTCAACAGAGATTTGATTTAAACAACCAAAATTTGGCATAATGTACATATACTCAACCAAAATTTGCATAAAGTTCAACATTGATTCTACTTAAATTAAACTTCGGCTTAAACTCAACCTAAACATAAACTCTAATCACTTTTATAGAGTGCCATCCATTTGGCCCGCGTCATACCATCGATCTTGGGGTCCGGCCCTGTGCTGTCGTTGCCGCAATCGGGGGAGATGCGGCGCCATTCTTCGATGTCGATCTCCCCCTCGTCGTCAGGGAGGATGATGACCGCCCCGTCCGCCGCCTCGTTAGCGAATCGCTTCCGCTCTGCCTCCACCAACTCGAGGTACTGGCAGCGGAGGTCCGCCATGTACTTGTCGGTGGCGGCCTCCGCCGCAAGGCGCTCCCTCGCCTCCCGGTCCTCCCTGGCCACCGACGCGGACATAGTTCCTGGCGGCAGCGGCTGGAGCTCGACAGGCGCCGTCCCAAATGGGAAGTTGAGGTGCGCCGTGGATTCGTGCTGCCAGACATCCCACCGGTTGTACTCGAGCACGGCGAGTTCGACCGTGTGGAAGGACCAGAGCCAATGGTGTTGGTGGGACCCTCTGTCGGTGATCTCCACCACCCAAGTCCCCCACCCCCTACTTCCGGACGCCGTGGTACTTCCTTTGCGGCTCCCGCGGTGCAGGGAGGTCGAGGAAGTCGGAAAGGCGGTATTGTCGCGACGGCGGCGGCTGCTTGAGGAGGATCCAGCAAAGGACGAGTGGCTCGTGTGGTGGTGCGGATCCGTGCCGCGGATTGGGGGCGCGGACCTTCAACCACCGCGTCCAGTCATTGGGACGAGAGGTGGGCGACGAGGAATAGCGGCGGGCGGTGCTCTGACCAATTGAACAACAATCCCCGTAGAGTGTATGGCATACCCATTCTTAAATAGAACCATAAGAAGATTTGATTCATCTTTCGTACTCTAAGAAATTGAGGAGGCAGAAAGAAAGAGGAGGACATTGTTGATTAAACCCATAGTTTTAAATAGCCGGCTATATCAGGGCTATAGCCTTGCTATAGCCTTTTCAGCATGGTGCCGCTAAATGGTCTCATGTACAAACATCTCCTAAAAATAGCGGAAGATCCGGCGGAGTAAACACTTAGTGGAGTACTTTGACCGAACCCTTATATATAACAGAGTAAAAACCAAATTTGCATAAAGTTCAACAGAAATTTGATTTAAACAACCAAATTTGGCATAATGTACATATGCTCAACCAAAATTTGCATAAAGTTCAACATTGATTCTACTTAAATTAAACTTCGGCTTAAACTCAAACTAAACATAAACTCTAATCACTTTTATAGAGTGCCATCCATTTGGCCCGCGTCATACCATCGATCTTGGGGTCCGGCCCTGTGCTGTCGTTGCCGCAATCGGGGGAGATGCGGCGCCATTCTTCGACGTCGATCTCCCCCTCATCGTCGGGGAGGATGATGACCGCCCCGTCCGCCGCCTCGTTAGCGAATCGCTTCCGCTCTGCCTCCACCAACTCGAGGTACTGGCAGCGGAGGTCCGCCATGTACTTGTCGGTGGCGGCCTCCGCCGTAAGGCGCTCCCTCGCCTCCCGGTCCTCCCTGGCCACCGACGCGGACACAGTTCCTGGCAGCAGCGGCTGGAGCTCGACAGGCGCCGTCCCAAACGGGAAGTTGAGGTGCGCCGTGGAGTCGTGCTGCCAGACATCCCACCGGTTGTACTCGAGCACGGCGAGTTCGACCGTGTGGAAGGACTAGAGCCAATGGCGTTGGTGGGACCCTCTGTCGGTGATCTCCACCACCCAAGTCCCCCACCCCTGCTTCCGGACGCCGTGGCACTTCCTTTGCGGCTCCCGCGGTGCAGGGAGGTCGAGGAAGTCGGAAAGGCGGTATCGTCGCGACGGCGGCGGCTGCTTGAGGAGGATCCAGCAAAGGACGAGTGGCTCGTGTGGTGGTGCGGATCCGTGCCGCGGATTGGGGGCGCGGACCTTCAACCACCGCGTCCAGTCATTGGGACGAGAGGTGGGCGACGAGGAATAGCGGCGGGCGGTGCTCTGACCAATTGAACAACAATCCCCGCAGGGTGTATGGCATACCCATTCTTAAATAGAACCATAAGAAGATTTGATTCATCTTTCGTACTCTAAGAAATTGAGGAGGCAGAAAGAAAGAGGAGGACATTGTTGATTAAACCCATAGTTTTAAATAGCCGGCTATATTAGGGCTATAGCCTTGTTATAGCCTTTTCAGCATGGTGCCGCTAAATGGTCTCATGTACAAACATCCCGCTATAGCCTGCTATAGCCCGCTATAACTGATTTTGAGGTCCGCCGCTATTTCGCATAGCCTGCTATTTAAAACATTGTTAAACCCAGTCTAAAGGGCAGTGAAGAACTGCCATTGCTTGGAAAGTAGCAAATACTATGCTAGGCTTTCTCCGATCAAAAGACTGAGATGGAGAAGTAGCTAGATAGTACTAGGCTTTATCTAGTCAAAAGGCTGAGGGGGAGATGCAGATAAGTATAGCATTAGGCTTTAGCTGTGGAAGCAATTACGTAGTAGTTGCTAGGAAGGTGCTTTGCATGCTCGTGGTAGTAGTCCTGTGAGTGGCATGCAAGTAAGTAGGAATTTCAATGTGTGTGAGCTGTGCACACCCGGGCCTATAAAAGGACCCCAGGTCCTTCAGTTGTAACCAGGCCATTTCATTCCAATCCATCTAGCCTCAAGTACCACTCCTCTCTCACATATGTGTGTGCATATTCAGTGTAGAAGCAAGTGAGCTACGCTCTTGCTAGTACGTGTGTGTGCTGCTTCAGTGACTGGTTTGCTACTGTAGTTCGTTCCCGAGGACATTAGCTAGCCGAGACTAGTTTGGGCTAACAATTGGCATCAGAGCCTCAGGTTACAGTAGCTGTCGGTGTCAAAACCGGCGGATCTCGGGTAGGGGGTCCCGAACTGTGCGTTTAGGATCGATGGTAACAGAAGGAAGGGGACACGATGTTTATCCAGGTTCGGGCCCTTTTGATGGAGGTAATACCCTACGTCCTGCTTGATTGATATTGATGATATGAGTGTTACAAGAGTTGATCTAGCACGAGATCGTAGAGGCTAAAACCCTAGAAGCTAGCCTATGGTATGATTGTTGTATATCTCTATCGACTAGCCTGGCCTCGGTTTATATAATGCACCAGAGGCCTAGGATAACAAGAGTCCTAGCCGAATACGCCGGTGGGGTGGAGTCCTTGTCTTGATCGCCAAGTCTTGTGGAATCTTCCTTGTATGCGGCAGCTGTCCGAACTGGTCCATGAGTATGCGGCCATGGGGTCCTCGGCCCAACCCAACTGATCGGGAGACGATGTGATGAGTACCCCCTAGTCCAGGACACCGTCATAGCCCCCTAAACCGGTCTTCAAGTTAGGGACGCTCCTCATTCTTCCGAACTGTTCTTCATCTTCGGTTGACGGTCTTGAAAACTGGTTCAACAAATCTTGTCATCTTCGATCTTGAGGATCGCCGAAATGCATTCGGCGAGTTTACACGTCGGGTATCCGAGGAGCCCCTTTAAGTTTCCGGCCTTTATCAATGCCTTGTTATTTTTATGCCACACCTCGGGTTTGAAGTTGTTCCCGGGAGGCAGTGTCCTCTTGCGTCCGAGCTCTAACGCCGGACTGCATTCGAGGTATCTTTTGCGGCCGAGCACCAATGTCGGACCGCTTCCGAGCTCCAATGCCGGAATGTATCCGAGCTCCAACGCCGGACTATGTCCAAGCTCCAACGTCGGACTGTATCTGAGCTCCAATGCCGGACTATACCCGAGCTCCAACGTCGGACGGTGTCCCAGCTCCAACGCCGGACTATATCCAAGGTGTCATATCACCTTGGTTCAAAAAAGTTGAAGGAGTTTAGCCGAGCTTAATGCCGGAAATGCCCTCTATGGAGACAGCCACTAGCGCCCGAGCTTTATGCCGGACTGCTTCCGAGGTGGTGCATCACCCCGACTGTGGGCCGATTTTTTGTCAATATTTTTTATTATTGCAATTTATTCTCTGCCGAGATATATGGCCAGTAGCCCTCAAGGTGTGTATCGGTCTAAAACCCGAGATGCACCTGAAGGATGACGTAAGACCGCTGATCCCAGTAGCCGCTGAGACTCAGGTTGATTTGCAAAATCGGCCTGAGGATCAAGTCCTAGCTCGGCAGAATACTTCGGGACACAAAAAGTGGCGTGCTTAGTCCTCGAGACTCAGGTTGGGTGCGGCCGACCAACCTGAGGATCAAAATCTCCTCGGCAACTGTATTGCACTTAAAATTTTTTGCATTGAACAGGCAATGCAGTAGCCACCCCGAGACATTGGTCGGGTGGCAACACCATCTCAGGGGATCGATTTGCTCCTTTAATATTTGTAAATAATAAGGCTGAAGCCCAGTAGCCCCCGAGCCTTAATGCAGGCACGGGTGGCCGAATTAAGGATCGATATCCATAGTAAAATCGCAAATTATGTGTAATGACACTATGTATCCAAGTACTTTATGCCATTAATGCTTGGATCCGCATTGTACAAAACTTTGTTGACCGACCATCGGCTTCCACCTCCTCGGCTAGTAGCCGATGAGTGTTTGTCTTACTTTATAAAGCCTTTATGAGGGCAAAGATTTACGACAAACAAGGCAATCTGGCCATACGGTTTTATGAAGAAATGTACGCAGAGATATATTATATTACTGTTTAACATAAGAAATGTCTTCCAAAGAAAATAGCCCCGCTATCGGTTCCTTTCTTTGGGTTGTCATGCTAAGCATGATCATGCAGCCTCAGCTCTAATGTAAGAGCATAATATCGAGGATTTAGTTTGGAAGGCCAGTTAATAGCCCTCGGTAGTGCTCGGCGACAGTCGAGGTCAAGCCGTAAACACTTCGACCATTGTTATGAATGACCCGTCATTTAACACTGTCATCGGATTGCTGACCAGTTTACGCTTATTGTGACAGTCAGTTTTCGGCTTTCTCCACTGAGGTGCTTAATCATCTGAGCTGGAAGCACAATCGCAGTGGTTCTCCCTTTGCACACCTAGCCGAACAAAGCGGAACATAGGAGGCAAGCGTAGGAGCCGGGCAACCCAACTATTGACCGAAGACACAATTCGAAACCAATGCATATATAGTGAGATCCGGGAATATTTTTGCCGAATCTATAAAGGTGTCCGGCATTGCACTGCGAGACTTGTGCTGAAAACACACAAATAGTTTAAAAGTGCCATAAGCTTGGAAAACAAAAAAAAACGTCAGTAAAAACTTGACGTCCAAACAAGATCAAGTGTTCGGTGCCAATCCGAAAATTGGGGAAAAAATCGTGCTTCTGTCGTGCATTAATATTATACATCCGATCTCAAGACTTCAAGCGGGTCAGCCTACGGCTGCAGCCTCCTATCCCGAAGGCGGAGTGCTTCTCGTTAGACCAGTTTAGCGAACTAAACTCGAGCGGTCACTAGAGAGAAAATGGGTTATCTGGCTATTGACCACACACTCACGTCGAAAAAGGAGCGATAGAAAAAGACTTTGCAACGACCAAGAAGAAAACACATTTACTATAAAATAGCTCATATAAATTTTAAGAGCCCCCAAGTGACTTGGGTAAAAGATTTTATGTATAATGATTGTATGTACCGAAGTACTTATATCATATCTTTGTTCAACCGAACTTTAAACGCGTCTTAACCGACCGTCGACTTCTCCCTCTTCGGTCAAGGACCGAAAAGTGTTATGTACTCCACCTGTCGAGAATATCAACAGTGTTTCCGATAACCAGGCAACCGGGCCATAAGGTTGTAACAGACAAAGCGCGCTCAGGAAATTTATACTATATTACAGACGAAGTGTAAGAAGCATCTTCGAAGAAAACAGTACCCCCCACCCATACCTTTCTTCGGTGCTCATTATTACTATGAGACTTGTGCAATAGATCTTTTGTACTCATGGGTTCCGTTGTGTGCCAACCATGATTGAAAACAATAAGAGCGCTAGCTTTCGGCTTCACCCAGTCTGAGGTCAGAGCTCGGAGGACCCGGTCGTGACAATCGCAGAGGTGCTCCCTTTACTCCCTAGCCGAACAATCGGGAACGTAGGGGTAAGCACAGGAGCCAGGCAAACCCATCTTGCAAATCGCTTAAGTCAATATGGTGCATATTGTGTCGTAATACACGAACAAGGAACGAAGCCGTATAAGTATAATCATATGCAAAAGGAAAAGCTTCATAAAGGAAGCCCCCAAATAAACGGGGTATTTGAATATGTGTGTCACAAACAAAGTTTGGACAAGAAAATTTTTTACAAGCAACTTTTTCCCAAAAAAGTATAATGCTTGGTCGAACCGAACACAAGTTAAAAATTAAAACTTTGTGCATGAAAACGACTTAGCTGGTTAATGTGTTCGACATTGATGACGCGGTCCGAGCTTGATGCAGGACAAGGTTCCATCCCCCAAGCCGGTCCCGAGGTGGCGGAGCGGAGAGCTCGACACGCCGAAGTGGTGACATAGCACGGTTAATGCAGACCGGCAGAGTGATGCCGAAGTCCCCGGATCATTTTCCTGTGCACAAAAATAGTGCAAACCGGAGATAATAGTAATAATAATTATTAAAAAATCGTTGCATAATAAATAATTTATGCAAAGTGAGTAATAAAAAAATATGGCCTGGCGCCGAAGTCAATGTCGATGCAGGGCGTCGGCGTGATGCAGTAAAGGCGTGGCAAAGCCTGAATTCACAGGTCAGTCCGAGTTCCGGATGCGGCGTTCGCCGGACTATATATGGAAACTGACCGAACCACCACACAACCATCATTAATGCGGCCATCATTTGATAGACCTGTGTACAGATGATGGACAAACCAGAGTAATAATTCCTTGGGAATAATAAACCCAAACAAATAAAAAATACTAGGATTAATAGCACCTGGTTTATTTGTTGTAGCAATCTGAAGAAAGGTGATTCCCAAAATTGGGACTCGATCCGCACACCCATTGCCTGAATGGCGATAAAGTGACGGTATGGCGATGCTGACATTGACTTCGGATTGCTAACATGACGGAGCTGGTCGGCTAGTGACGCCGAAGTCTCCGGAGTAGGTTGATGAAGAGATGGCGGAGCCTCCGGTCCAGCCGAGATATCGAAGCCTCGATGTCAGCCGATGAGTTGAAGTAGGTCGGCGTGATGGACACCAGCTTGAAGAAGCAATAGTGCGGCCCTGCCGATGCAGGTCGTGACGTGGTCGATGCCGGCTTGATGAAGTGACCGTGCGGCGATGTCGGTATGCCCGCTCTGTGTAATCCGTGGGGCGGCGATGTTGGTGATGATTTATCCTTCGCGATGCCGAACTCTTGTTTGGCTTGCCGAGATGATGATCGAAGGAATTGAGCTCGGCTCAATAAAGCGGCGACGTGTGTAGCGCAGGTCGGCAGCCGAGGAGCAACACCGCCGGACTTTTTTGACACCAGCGTGATGGTGAAGATTACCTCGAAGGAGGCTTAAAATTTTATGGGTACGTGTTTAAAAACAACGCACAATACCATAGAAGAAAATTCCTTAAAAAAGGTTGTCCAATATCACGTTCATAAAGAAACATGAATTCGAGTCGGATCCGTATTCGCGCAGAAAACAGATCAAAAATTGGTCCACTCATCGGAAGTTTCCAGAAGTTTGAACCATTGGATCGAGCTGAAATTTGGAGGGGTCGTAGATATGGGATTTCCTCAGTAGATGAACGGTTGGATCTTCCAAAGGACCTCCGAGCAAGGCTCTGGAGACCACGCCGTACACTCGTCCAGATTCCCGTCCAGATTTGACAGGGCTCCGGTATATCGTAGATTGTCGGAGATTTCTTCATCGGAACTCGACGAAATTTTCCAGGTTTGTTGTACACTCAATTTTGCACAATTCCACCAAAGGGATCATCAAAGAGATGCTCTAAGAGGTGGTGGCAGCGGATACAAGTTTGCTGTTTGGAAAAACAGCACAGTCGCCCGAGGGCAATGTTGACGTTGAGCCCCCGAGCTCCATGGATGATTCCTCCATGATCTTGATAGAGATCGGAGTTGATGTTGATGAAGTCCCTCGTCCGAACATGACGATCGGAGATGGAGCATGGTCCTCGGTCGAGCCAAGGTGACCAGTCGAGCCGGCGACGAAGATGCCGGCATCGCAGTTGACCTGCAGACGAGCCATCGATCCTTTTGCCGATCACACAGCGAAACTCTCAATGAAAGCATCAATGTCGGTGTTAAAACCGGCGGATCTCGGGTAGGGGGTCCCGAACTGTGCGTCTAGGATCGATGGTAACAGGAGGCAGAGGACACGATGTTTACCCAGGTTCGGGCCCTCTTGATGGAGGTAATACCCTACGTCCTGCTTGATTGATATTGGTGATATGAGTGTTACAAGAATTGATCTAGCACGAGATCGTAGAGGCTAAAACCCTAGAAGCTAGCCTATGGTATGATTGTTGTATATCTCTATCAACTAGCCTGGCCTCGGTTTATATAATGCACCAGAGGCCTAGGATAACAAGAGTCCTAGCCGAATACGCCGGTGGGGTGGAGTCCTTGTCTTGATCGCCAAGTCTTGTGGAATCTTCCTTGTATGCGGCAGCTGTCCGAACTGGCCCATGAGTATGCGGCCATGGGGTCCTCGGCCCAACCCAACTGATCGGGAGACGATGTGATGAGTACCCCCTAGTCCAGGACACCGTCAGTAGCCATCGCCGGTGCACAAGGAAAGCAGCAGCGCACCACCTCGGGTGGTTTCAAATCGCATCCATCACAGGACGACTCCCAGTCGCTGCCTCCGGAGGAGCGGCGAGGGCACAGCCGGTCCAGGCACGGCCATCGCGGTGAGGTCATGGTTAGGGAGATCGTGCGCGAGACCGCAGTCAGCGGTAGCGTACCTATCACCTTCCCGATGTTCACGCGCTCGAACTACATCGAGTGGGCGTTGATCATGGAGTGCAACATCCATGCGGCGAGCCTTTGGGTTCCCATGGAGGATGACCTGGTCGAGAGAAAGGAGGACAAGAAAGCCGTGGCGGCACTCATGCGCGCCACGCCGACGGAGATGCATGGCATGCTCGCGGCGAAGGCAAGCGCCAAGGAGGCATGGGAAGCCATCCGTACCCAGCGCCTCGGCAGCAACCGCGTGCGCGAGGCGAACGCACAGAAGCTGCAGGCGGACTTCGGGAACATTGCCTTCAAGGAGGGCGAGCTCGTCGACGACTTCGCCATGCGGATCTCCAGGCTTGCGTCGCGGCTCCGAGTGCTCGGCAACACCATGGACGATGTGAGAGTCGTGCGGAAATTTCTCCACGTCGTACCACCTCGCTTCGCTCAGGTAGCGGTCTCCATCGAGACCTTGCTTGACCTGAGCGAGCTCTCCATCGAGAATCTCATGGGCCGGTTGCGGGTGGTCGAGGACCGCCTTGACGACGGTCGCGAGAGCTTCGGTGGCGGACAACTCCTATTCTCGAAGAACTGGGAGGCGAGGAAGCCACTAGTAGTGGAGGCGGCACCGGCAGAGGCGGCGGTCGGACTCAGAGCGGAGCCGGACGAGGTGCCGGCAACGAGGACCGGGACAAGTGCCGATATTGCAGCATCAAAGGGCCACTGGGCCCGTGAGTGCCGCAAGAGGATGACTGCCGAGGATGTCGCAGCCGTGGCAAATCTCGTGCAGGCTGAAAAGGACGGTGGGCCAGCAATGATGATGGCTTTCATCGAGACCATGCAGGAGGGCCCAGCGCCTCCGGCGACCATGGTTCCGACAAGCAACGAAGCCATGTAGGAGGGCGCAACACCTCTGGCGACCACGGTGTTGGCAATCATTAAGTCCATGCGGGAGGCACGAAGCTCTTCAACTAATCCCCTCCCCACATCGGTAGCGCTCTCCCCGACAACAACGTTCTCGGGAGACTACGATTGGGAGGAGATGAAGACCTGGATGTGGGGGAGCCATGCCCCGGCAACCACGTCCCCTGCGACGCTGGTCAAGTCCGTGCAAGTTGGCACGACAATCGTGGCCCCGACATCCTCGGGACCCGATAAGACCGTGCAAGTTGGCACGGCAATCGCGGCCCCGACATCCTCGGGACCCGATAAGACCGTGCAAGTTGGCGCGACAATCGCGGCCCCGACATCCTCGGGACCCGACAAGTCCATGCAAGTTGGCACGACAAAGGCGTCGCCGACATCCTCGAGACCCAACAAGCCCATGTCAGGAGGCGCGGCAATGACGCATATGGTGGGCCACGTCCCAACCATGATGTTGGCGACCAGTGAGCCCATGCAAGAGGCACGGCACTCCCAGGTCAGCCACACCCCCACAACCATGTTCTCAGGGTTCTGCAAGCCCGTGTGGGCGACACGACACTCTTCGTCGGGCCTCAACTGGGGGCGATGAAGAGACGGCCATGGGACGGCCAGGCCTCGACCGTGACTCTGGCGGCCATCGAGGCCGTGCAGGAGCCACGGTGCTCTATGGTCGGCCACACCACGACCTTGACACGCTCGGGGTCCATCGAGTCCGTGCAGGAGGCACGACACTCTCTGGTAGGGCACGCCCTGACCACGCTGGTGGCGACTGTCGAGACCGTGCAGGAGGCACGGTGCTCTGTGGTCGGCCACGCCGCAACCCCGACGCGCTCAGGGTCCATTGAGTCTGTGCGGGAGGCACGACTCATGACTATCGAGGGAAACCCGACAAGCAAGTCTGACGGGAAGAGCGACAAGGACTCCACTAAACTTGGAGGAGCCACTCCGGTTAGTGCAACGTCCGACACATCGACCCTGGGAAGGGAGTTCCTAGGCAGTGAGACGTCTGGAACAGCGATCCCGGAAAGTGCTACCTCGAGATGTGCGACCCCGGGAAGCTCGACCCCGACAAGCGTGACGTTCTTCACAACCACCCCGAGAAGGGAGTTCCCAGGTAGTGCAATGTCGGACAAGTCATCCCCGGGAAGGGAGTTCCCGGGTAGCATGACGTCCGACACGAAGACCCCGGGAAGGGAGTTCCCGGGCAATGTGACATCAGGAATTACGACCCAGGAACACTGACGCCCATGAGCGAGGTGGTTCTTGGGCAGTTAGTGTCCCCGCCTACAACGCGGTTGGACCTGTTCGACACCAACAACGTTGGCGATCCACACAGGTTCTGACGCCTAGGGGATCTTCTCGGCGAGCCTGCGGGACGACCACAACACCTCGAGAAGACGGACAATCGGACCAAGGCACTTGGTCGTGTTCAATTCCAGGACTTGTGTGACAAGGTCGGGATCATCGACGTCAAGCCCTTTTGACATGTTTAAGGGGGAGATTATTGATTAAACCCAGTCTAAAGGGCAGTGCACAACTGCCATTGCTTGGAAAGTAGCAAGTACTATGCTAGGCTTTCTCCGATGAAAAGACTGAGGCCTCCTTTGATTCATAGGATAGAAATTCTATAGGAATAGGAAAATTATAGTAAGTGAGATGACATTCATCTCAATTCCTATAAAGAAAGAGATGTCATTTTGGTGCATAAGATAGGAAATTTTCCATTGAGTCTAGGCTAATTTTTTTTCCTCCAAAATGTAAAGGATTGATTCCTATCCTACATAGGAATAGGAATCCATTCCTACAAATCAAAGGGCTTCAAAAGAATTTTTCCTTTGCAAATCCTATCTAATAAAATTCCTACATAATTCCTACAAACCAAAGGAGGCCTGAGATGGAGAAGTAGCTACATAGTACTAGGCTTTATCAAGTCAAAAGGCTGATGTGGAGATGCAGATAAGTATAGCATTAGGCTTTAACTGTGGAAGCAATTACGTAGTAGTTGCTAGGAAGGTGCTTTGCATGCTCGTGGTAGTAGTCCTGTGAGTGGCATGCAAGTAAGTAGGAATTTCAATGTGTGTGAGCTGTGCACACCCGGGCCTATAAAATGACCCCAGGTCGTTCAGTTGTAACCAGGCCATTTCATTCCAATCCATCCAGCCTCAAGTACTACTCCTCTCTCACATATGTGTGTGCATATTCAGTGTAGAAGCAAGTGAGCTACGCTCTTGCTAGTACGTGTGTGTGCTGCTTCAGTGACCGGTTTGCTACTGTAGTTCATTCCTGAGGACATTAGCTAGCCGAGACTAGTTTGGGCTAACGGACATGTGTTTTCTTTACTCGGCCAGGGAATGGAAAAGTAGAAATAGAGGTGGCGGATGTGGCTGAGAATAAATTATCCTCCACTATGGACTATTAGGGATTGGTTAGGTCCTCATTAGAGGAGTAAAAGCGGAATTTTACTTCTCTAACCGATTATTGAGGATTGGTTAAAGTTGCCCTTACTTCGAGCCATCATCTGCTGGTCGCCGATCATATCTTCACTCCCTCTGGCCTACAAAATGAGACTTCGTCTATATCCCCTGGGAGTGGATATTCTATTTAATGTTTTTGGCTTCGATAGCCTGTTGTTTTTACCTTTACTGAACTCGTGAATGATGTATGTTTTTGACCTATTTTGGGGGCTTATTTTCAATGAAAATGGAGCCGGGGAGCTCCTCGATCCCTGGTTATATGAAAAAAATCAGGGAACTTTGACAAGTTTAAGAACATTTCACTGAAGATTTAACAGAGGCCGCTGTACTTGACAGTTGTAGGCAAGCATATAAGCAATAGCTCCTGAACTCTCTGAAATATTTTGGTTGTTTGAGCACTCGAAATAAGTCAGGCACATGAATGAATTAAAATAAGTGTAGTATTGGCACTCAAATATTTGTACCAAACTCATAGTAGATATAATTTATCAAGTGACGAGTGATCCTACCAAATGTTACATCGATTTTGACAGTGGAAATAGAGAGTGGAGTTCACCTATGTTCGCCATATTTTTGAGTGGCAAGAGATGAGCTTCACATATTCTAGTACTCCAACTAAAACCACGACATTTATTTTGGAACGGAGGGAGTATCTTACAAGTACTAATCGAGTCAGCTTCACATATGAATTTTAATACTATCTATCTTCACTTTGGCATGTGAAGATAATAGGTGTAGAGCAAACAGGAAGCATAGGTGTAGAGCAAACAGGGAAAGTTGAAGTTCATCCCCAAAATGCACAAGAGTACTTCTGCCCAACAATCTAACCTGATTTTTTTCACATACGCCGCCCTAAGTGCGAGCCAGGTTCCATTATACAAAATATTATATAACCAAGGAAGTTCAAACAGCGAGCAACAACAAAAGCTACTCAGGTAGCGTGAAACAGTGCCACCTAAATCTGCATCACACCGCAGAACTACTACTCAAGCATCCTATATATGCTTCATTAGCATAACTTGGGACATTCCTGGAACAAGAAAGAAAGAAAACAAGTTAGGACACTGTCAGGGAATGGCGAAACAACAGTGTAAATCATATGGATATAAAGTTGAATACCTGATCTAGCCCCAAATCTGTTTCTTCAGATAATCAATCCTTTGTTCCAACTCGGCCTTCTCCGTCTCTCGTGCTTTGGACGCCTGCTTGATCATTTCAGCCGTCCCCACTTCCCGTTTTGGTTGGAAAATCCCTTGATCTGAATTTGTCCTGCCTGCACTCAGCTGACCATCTTTGGCTGGCACAAATGGCCTGAGATAGTAGAGTGATCTAGTACAGACCACTGTCTCCACTGACGATGTTACCAATTTAGCTGTTGCATTTGCATCCACCTCAACATCCATTTCAGATTCTTCATCGGACTCGTCGTTGCTGATGACCATGATGTCCTCAGATGTTGACTGCAGATCAACGACAATAGCTTGCGCATTCGCCAAATTTTCCACTGGTGGAATGTTATCTTGAGGTTGTGCATTCTCTGCATCATCATCATCATCTATGCAAACAACTTCCATCTCGGTTTTCATCTGATGAACAACACCAGTGGCGGATGTCGACGAGTACGGCTGCCACCATCGCGCGTACTCAACGGTCACGCCCGGGTCACCTTGCGGAGCGATGGACGCAACAGCTCCGGCCTCCATCTCATACGTCGCCCACGCGGCCCCGGAATCTGAGTTGACACGGCGGACGTCCCCCGGCACGTCCTGAACTCCTGATCGAAGCCCAGCTGCCTCGCGACGCGATGAGGACAGTACTGCTCGATGCAGTCGATGCCCACGAGCTCGCAAGGGCGCAGACATAGCGCCATGGACAGAAGCTTATCGCTTCTTGCGATGTCCTGGCCATGGACTGTGCGCCCACCATTGCCGGGTGGCAGACCGAAGCTGCTGCTGCTGCTGCTGCCGTACGGCATCCACTCAAACTTCTCTGGTGACATGAACACTGCATGGATGTAGATGGGGTTGAACGCCTTTGCAACGTCGTGCCACTGTGCAGCTCTGGCCGGCACGCCGTCGTCGTTGTTGTCCGGGGAAACCTGCTTCTCTGGGCGAAGCTCCGGGAAATACTCCCAGACCCAGAGCTGGAGGATTTGAAGTGGCGCGCACCCGGCGAGCGTGGAGAGGCAACTGTAGATGCCAGCGAGCGCGGCGGGTGCGAGGGCCACACTCTGGCCGCGTGCCAGCTGAGCGGCGATGGGGAACACCCGCGCCTGAACCACGTCGAACGGGCGCGACGGGAGCACGTAGGCGGAGAGCCACATGGCCAAGAATGCCCCGTGCTCGAGCAATCTGCCAGCCGCGTCTTCTCCGCTGCGGCCGCCGGCGACATCATCCTCCCGTGGCCGGTCCAAAAAGTACTTTGCCCAGATGGAATACTTCGCTTTCCTGCTCTTGCTCCGGTTCACAGCGCTCCGAGTGGCCTTGAGCGCGGCCACTTCCCCGCACAGCGCATCCGGCAGCTCCGCGCTCACGGGCTTGCCCAACAGTGGCAGCCCCCCAAGCACGGCCATGTCCTCCAGCGTCACCGTGGCCTCGCCCCACGGGAAGACGAAGGTGCTGGTCTCTTTGGACCAGAACGCCATGAGCTGGAGCAGAAGGCCCTCGTCACGCCGCACCTGGCGTGTGGTCGCGAGAATGGCGTCGAAGATACCGACTCTCCGCCACAAGCCCTCGTGCTGCGGCCGAAGCTTGGCCACCCACCGTCTCCACAGCTTCGAGGAGCCGGGCCAGCCCCTCCATTCCACGCGGAGCTCCTCGCCAAGAACGGGGCCGCCATTGCGTGACGGGGATGGCAGGGCCGGGAGACGAGCGCCGTCCGCGCGAGGCAGGAGGAAACGGGCCAATCGGGTGGTGGGAGGGGAGCGATTGGTGCTGGGGATGATCGCGGTGGTGGATTCTTGGACCAGGAGCTCCTCCTTGTTGGACATTGCCGAGGATTTGGTCTGGTTTGGGGGTTTTCTCGGAGACGAAAGGGGAAAGAGAAGGGGGTTTCAAACGGAGAGGGAGGATGCCTCAAAGTGTGAACGCGAGAGCGAGCTCCAGCCGTCTAGCATTTATTACCTCCGTCTCGGCTGATTGCTCCTCTTAGTATTTTGTGATAAATTTTGATCATGAATTTAATTAATAAAATGTTAATGCATGTCACAAAAATATTATTATCATAAACTATTTCTTCTTTTTGCTTATCTCAAAATCTTAGTTTTTTTATTTTATAAGGCACAATTTGGTTGTTTTCCATCACAAATTCAGATTCCAATATGCATTAAATAATTGCATGTAAGTATTAAGAGAAAATTGACCAATACATGTCCTTTATGCATGCATGCATTGAAATTATTACATGGGTAAACATAATTTTTTGAGAAAAACAAAACCATTAGTTGGGTGCTTTTGCAAATTACAAAAGGTATTTCACCACTCACCATCTACCTTGGTTGGTGAGATTTTTGAATTGAGCCCTATAAACTGAAAATGAGAGAGTATGTTCAAATACTAATCCAACAATATAACTTTGTAGACTACTCATAGTGGGAGTAACATGGGTGATAACATCACACATATCTAGATAAAGTATATGATGTGGCAAGCAACTAATAAAAAAAGGCATATGATAACATAGCTAGTTACTACTAATAGTATGAGTAACATCACATAAAACAAGGCAAGATGAGTCTATAACTTAATAAATGATGTGTTGCATAACATCACACATACGTTACTTCCCACTGTAGATGTAGTAATATAGACTAGTAACATATGTATGTTAGTACTAGTCTAAGTTACTCCTCATTGTGACTAGTCTATGATATGCATTAATATTTTATCAGTTAAGTCTATGGTCAAATTTTGACAGAAAATATGAAGAAGACTAATAAATTAAGACAATAGGTATTTTTATTTTGGATGCCCGAAAGTGTGAACACGAGAGGGCACCCCAGCGTGGTGATTCCGGTGATTTGCAATGTGAACAAGATACTAATGGATATCAATAATGACGTACTTCACAACAAGGAAACATAAAGATATTAATTAATGTTGATTATATGTTCGAAATATCATTACTAGGAAGTATTGTACTACCTCTAAATGTTTGTATATTATTTTGATAAATACACTAATTTGTTTTTTCCTTTTGCTGTATTTTTATATGACGTATGTGTAATTGAAGACATGTGACACCGGATTTGGCCTATTTTATTATTTGTAGGGTGTTAAATAAATATAGCCGTTAGAATCTTTTATTGATTATAGGATAATATTTTAAATTTATAGTTGTTTTGACTATTTTCTTAAAACTAGGACTTCAACGAAAATAATTGAGTTAATATTGAAGATAAAGATAACATTGAAGGTAAATGCACTGGTGGTAAATGAAGTTGCTTAGGATGTGCAGTTTGATGCCTGATGTTGCAAAATATGGAAAAGTGGAGCCAATACTTGTTTGTGCGAGCACGTGCGGTTCAAAACACAGTTGCCATTGTATCCTCACTCGCGGGGCCCAGTGACAGCGGCTAGAAGGGGTACAAAGCGGCTGGCGTGTGGTGCATTTGCCAAAACCCCCTAACCTCAGAAAAAAGGACCCCAAAACGTTAGAAAAGGCAGTCGTTTCAATTTTTGCGGTTGGGGCCTGGGATCAACTTAGTATTGAGAGGCAATACGCTGCATGTTCGTATCCCTTCTTTCTTTCCTTCTCTTCCCCGTCAACTCGAAAGTGGTGATGAACATGGGATGGTCGAGCACGGTGGGTGGCGGCGATGAAGCACCACACTATGGTGAGTTTCTTTCTCCTATGTGTCTCTCATATGTGTTGTCTCTCCTGTTAAAAGGGAGAGAGAGGGATTGGCGGAATATGATGGATGTATTGCTTGAGCCTCGTGGGCATATATATAGGAGTACATGATCATCTTGGAGTACAAGACAAGGCAGAATAATATCCTACGCTATCCTAGCTTTTCTAATAATCATGATACTCAACATCCCCCTGCAGTCACAACGGTAGCGATGCAGACGGTGAGACTGGAGAAGAATCCGAAGGCAAGCCCCCCACAGTCGTAACGGTCGGTGCATCGCGGAGTCGTGGCTGGAGTGAAAACCAACGAGGTTGCTCAAGCAAGGCGGTAGCCCATTGTGCCGTTTGTCGAAGTAACCGAGAGTGTAGGGAGGTGTAGCCGTGGTCGAGGTAGCCGTGTGAAGAACGCCGTGGTCGATGTCGAGTCGGGGTAGCCGGTGTCGAGGCAGTCGCCGTGGACCGGGAAGAAGAGCGGCGGGGGTGACTTGAGGAGGCAGCGACGGGTAGGTCAGAAGCGCGGCGGCGGTGCTTGAAGTAGGCGAGGAAGAACCCGACAACGTGACGATGACCGGCGCGGACGGTGACGTCCCTGCGCCAAGGGGATGGTGCGGCGCATATCACGTGGAAGTCGATGCGCATGGACGGCGGTGGACCACGGGCCGCAACGCTACGGCCTGAAGGAGCGACGCAATGGCGACGGGCAGGTCAGGGAGATGATGGGGAAGACCTCAAGGCGGTTGCAGGGATCGCGTGCCACGCTCACTACGGCCCAACGGGGCGACGCAGCGGCAGCGCGAGGGTCGGTGCAGCCTCGGGGACGATCTGGAGCGGACGGCTTTGGGGCGACGGTTGACCGCGGGTCGCCGCACTATAGCTCGAAGGGGCGACGCGACGGCAGAAAGGTGGTGCAACCACGGGAACGGTCTCAGAACGGCGGCAGGAACCATGTGGTGTGGCGCTACGGCCTGAAGGGGACGACATAGCGGTGTCGCGGATCTGTGCAAGCATGAAGAGAACCACGGGACAACGGCGTTGCGGCTCGACGAGACGACGCGGTGGTATTCCGTTGCTCGATCGATGAAGAAACACATTGTACTCAAAAATAATCTTCATGAGATCCTACAAAGCTGCGCATAGACGGTTGATCTGTCCGTAGACGCGACGAATGAGAATCCAGAAGACGTGAGCCGAAGACGAAACACCCGCGACATGCCTCTGCACGGGTCGAACGTGGAATGAGGACCGCCCGGAAACGCATGCCATGCATAGCACGGGATGCATGCAACAGCGGCGTGGATCCAGGTGGCCTGGTGGACACGCGCTAGCGGCCGACTACACCAAGCGGCGTGCACGCGCACAGGACGAAGGGCCAGTGTAGGACGCGATCGGCCACCGTACCAATGGATACGTTGCAGCCGAGTGAAGGCGAGAGTCGTCGCCTCGTTAGCGATTATCGAGTAGAAGCGTGTTGCAGATGACAAACTGCGACGGGCGACGTAAATCAACCGTAGATTGGAAAACCGAAAAAGAAAACACCGATCAAATCGACCGGTGGAAGAAAGAAAAACTCGAATCAAGGATTGGAAAAAAGACTTTCTAGGTCAGTCGGTCAACACAATCGGCGGACAAACCCTAGATACTGGCGGCGCAGCCTCCGGCGGCGGTCATGGAGGCCGGCCGCCCTGGGGGCGGCGCGCGGGTACGGAAGCGGCGGTGGCTAGGGTTTAGGATCGATTAGGCTGATACCATATTTGAAGGGAGAGAGAGGGATTGACGGAATATAACGGATGTATTGCTTGAGCCTCGTGGGCATATATATAGAAATACATGATCATTTTGAAGTACAAGACAATGCAAAATAATATCCTACACTATCCTAGCTTTCCTGATAATCACCATACTCAACATCTCCCCTCTCAAACCCTATTTAGGTTTGGGCTAAAAGGGTAACGATCATGGCGTGGTAATCTGATTTTTCATGTATGTTTCGTGTGTGCTGTGATTTGAGTATCTATTCATCCATGAAGTATTAGATGGGCATAAGAGCAGATTCGTTCTAGGGTTTAACAGGGGGTTTAAAGGTGGTTTTTTTTTCATCTGATTTTGTTAAAGACCGATAGGAGGAACATATGTACTGGTCAAATAGGGCGTGGGGATGTAAATTTAGTTGAAATGGACAACAATGTGTTAACTCATCCATCAAATTGATGTTGATTTACCTCTGCACATAACTGACTGTATGGATCGCATGAGTTAACTGAATTTTTAACAGTTCGGACTTATCTGAATTTGTGGATAGATTCAGTTTTCTGAATTTATGGACAGATTTACTTATCTGAATTTGTGAACGGATTTAGTATATCTTTTCTTTACCTATATATATATATATACATATAAATATATACATATATACATATACATACTAATAAAGCGGCTATTGCTTTTGGTCGTCCGTCATTAAAATTACCCTCTAAGTTGATAAATATTACCCACCAATGCCACCCGTAAGTGAGAAAACGATTCAATTTTTCGGACCAAAAGTCGCCGCCTTCTTTGTTATTTTACAGAGCTGCGATGAGTAGAAGTCATGAAACGATAAGCAGCAGACTAGTTGGCGGATCTCTACTCTAGCGACTAGACCACGGTTTGATCCCCAGCCTCCACCATTTACATCTTTCTTTTCTCACGCATGTATGCGTTCATGGGCCAGCCCATGTGCGGGGCTTCGCTGCCCTGTTTGTTTTATTTTATTTTTTTGTATTTTCTTTTCTCATTCTGTTTTCTTTCTTCTTTCAATTAATTCGGGATTTTAATATTCTAAAAGTTGCGATTTTTCAAAAAACAATTTTGAGAAATCATAAAATATATGTGAATTCAAAAAAATGAAAATCATAAAAATTTTGCAGATTCAAAAAATGTTGGTGGTTTTGTAAAACTGTTCGCAAAATTATAAATAAATCACAATTTGGAAAAAATGGTCGGGAAATAAATCATGTCCATATTCGGGAATCTGAAAAAACTGTTCATGACAATTTAGAAAATGTTCACAAATTCCTGCAAGAAAATGTTCACAAAAATAAAAATAAACATTTGTTTTTCAAATTTGTTCCCAATTTTAAAAAAAATCATCGATTCATAAAATGTTCGTTGGTTCAAAAACTGTTAATGAATTCGAAACCGGTTTGTACATTTTTTTTTTGTAAAAACACTAATGTTCATGATACATACTAATAAAGCGGCTATCGTTTCTGGTCGTTCGTCATTAAAATTACCCTCTAAGTTGGTAAATATTACCCACCAATGCCACCCGTAAGTGAGAAAACGAATCAATTTTTCAGACCAAAAGTCGCCGCCTCCTTTGTTATTTTACAGAGCCGCGATGAGTAGAAGTCATGAAATGATAAGCAGCAGACTGGTTGGTGGATCTCTCCTCTAGCGACTAGATCACGGTTCGATCCCCAGCCTCCACCATTTATATCTTTCTTTTCTCACGCATGTATGCGTTCATGGGCCAGCCCATGTGCGGGGCTTCGCTGCCCTGTTTGTTTTATTTTATTTTTTTGTATTTTCTTTTCTCATTCTGTTTTCTTTCTTCTTTCAATTAATTCGGGATTTTAATATTCTAAAAGTTGCGATTTTTCAAATTTTTTTTTGAGAAATCATAAAATATATGTGAATTCAAAAAAAATGAAAATCATAAAAATTTTGCAGATTCAAAAAATGTTGGTGGTTTTGTAAAACTGTTCGCAAAATTATAAATAAATCACAATTTGGAAAAAATGGTCGGGAAATAAATCATGTCCATATTCGGGAATCTGAAAAAATGTTCATGACAATTTAGAAAATGTTCACAAATTCCCGCAAAAAAAATGTTCACAAAAATAAAAATAAAAATTTGTTTTTCAAATTTGTTCCCAATTTTAAAAAAATTCATCGATTCATAAAATGTTCGTTGGTTCAGAAACTGTTAACGAATTCGAAACCGGTTTGCACATTTTTTTGTAAAAACACTAATGTTCATGATTTTGAGAAAATCAAAAATTTTAAAAAAAAATGTTTGTCGATTCGAAAAACTGTTCGCTGATTCAAAAGTATTTTATGTCTAGGATTTGATTAGTTTTTCGAAAGTCTTTATATGTCTTGGTGTTGGGAGTAGTTCGTGGTCAATGAGATTTGTTTTTAAAGTTTTAAACCTTTCCTTGCGCAACATAATGACAAGTGTGGTATGCACTCGCAAACTCATAGCCTTGGGATTTACCGCATCGAATGCATTGTGATCACGTAAACATCGCGACCATCATCGGCTAGGATGAGAATGGCAACATGCTGAGCCACTCTGTTAAAATAGAGTACGCTCATATATTAGAATATTGAGTCATACTTAGTTGGTTAGCCATAATTTTTTGTCTCCCGTTGCAACGCAGGGGCATATTTGCTAGTAGTTATTTATAGGACAACAATGTGTCAACTCAGGAATAAAATTAATGTTGATCTATGGACGGATTAGTTGATAATTATTTATGGGACAAATTTGTGTAAGCGAGAACCAAAACATGCATGCAAAGCACGCCCAAGACACCAGATCAAGACTGAAAGCTACAAACATGAAAAAAGAAACAGCCAGCACTCCCTGCTGCTCACAACCCATGAGAAATTTTAACCTGTAAGTCTAAGCTAGTCAGTCTACTCGCTAGATGCCACAAGACTGACGATAACAACACAGGAGCATCTACATATTTATTACAGACCTGGGAGTACAGTGAGACATGCAAATTAGAAGCGAGCCTTCTTCTACTGCATAAGTTAACTGAATTATTAACAGTTTATAGTTATCTGAATTTGTGGACAGATTCAGTTGAGTTAACTTAATTTTTTGCCATATGCATTTAACTTTATTTGAGGACACTTTCAGTTATCTTAACTGTACAATATAATTAGTTTACTGAAGCGAGACTTCTTTTACTATGTAAGTTAACTGAATTATTAACAGTTTATAGTTATCTGAATTTGTGGACAAATTCAGTTGAGTTAACTGAATTTTTTGCCATATACATTTAACTTTATTTGGGGACACTTTCAGTTATCTTAACTGTACAATATAATTAGTTTACTGAAGTGAGCCTTCTTCTACTACCTAAGTTCACTGAATTATTAACAGTTTATAGTTATCTGAATTTGTGAACAGATTCAGTTGAGTTAACTGAATTTTTTGCCATATATATTTAACTTTATTTGAGGACACTTTAAGTTATCTTAACTATACAATATAATTAGTTTACTGAATTTTTTGCCATATACATTTAACTTTATTTGAGGACACTTTAAGTTATCTTAACTGTATAATATAATTAGTTTAGTGAATTTTTTTTGGTTAGTTTCAATAGTTTGTAGCATTATAGAGTTATGTTATTTGGTTTGACAAATCAAGATCTATATTTGATTGAAGGAACTTTTGATGGACTTTCCACTGTTGAAATACACCGGAGAGGATTCTTGTGTGGAAGTGATTGCAACATGACTTATATGGACTATGAAGAGGACTGGTTTGATAATACACTTGGTCAATACTGTGGATTGATGATTTTCTGAAGCAACTAGGTTATGACAAAGCCATGGAAGAGCATGATGTCTATTGGTGCCAGCCTGAAAAGTCGGTAGCCCGATGGACAGAAAGAGATTAAGTGTGATGCTGATATCTTGTTAATGATTTCAACAATAATTGAGCACACAGATTTTCTATTGATTATTGACCATGGTGATACTTTCCAAACTTTCACCGTAGATGATGTGCTGCTAGATGGAGCTCCTGAGTTTCCCAGAATTATAACCCCATCAAAATCCAGCAAGGGAGAAGAAACTGCATGGTCCTTGGAATTTTTTTTTCGATAAAGGGCGCTTTTATTAACTCATAATGTAGTATCAAGTGGATACAAAGCATAATGAGCGACACCCGGCCTCTGCATAGCTAAGATGCACACAGCCTTAACGAAGAGTATAGCAAAGTATGTATAAAAAAACGACAAGTTGGCAACAGTAAAGCCATATGAGTCCAAAACTATGCTAATGTCGACGGAGGAGGTGGACCGATCCGGAGATTATGTTACCACCCATGTTGGGTAAAAACCTCCCTGGCCACCCGCTCCAACCGCATACACACCGCCTTGAACAACGATTGATACTCCGTTCGCTGTAGCGTAGACCACATACGAAGCCAGTGCGTACAACGGTAAATGACCTGCATAGAAGAAGAGGTTTTTCCATTAAAAACACAATCGTTTCTATATAGCCAAAGTGACTATAATAAGGCAGACGCTCCCACCCGTATTAGCGTACTAAAAGTATTTGGTATTTCATCAAGTCAGTGACCATATATATTGGCAACACTTGTTGGTGGATACAAATTGGACGCTATTTGGATGACTGACCATATAGAACGCGCGAACTTGCACTGAAAGAAGAGGTGTTTAATTGTCTCGTCATGAGTACAAAAGCTACACTTCTTACTTCCTTGCCAGTTGCGTCGAGCGAGGTTGTCTTTTGTTAGCACAACTCCTCTCCGAAGATACCACATGAAAATCTTATTTTTTAGTGGCATCTTTGATTTCCATATTAGTTTATTATTATTCAATGGAGCCTCTGAGTGCGAGAGTGCACGATACATAGAGTCAACTGTGTAGGACCCAGATGTAGTGAGATTCCAGCGAAACACATCCCTGCCTTGTGTCAAGTTAACCGAATCCAAACGGGATAGAAGATGTTTCTATGACACAAGGCGGAGGCCAATCAAATCCCTCCTAAATGATACATTCGGCGGGGAGGAGCTGAGCACTGTGCAAGAGTATCATTCTTATCGCGTACAATTCGGTACAAGGCCGGATACTGTTCCTGGAGAGTGGTGTTTCCTAGCCACCTGTCCTCCTAAAAACGTATCTCAGAGCCGTCCTTTATTGCGAATGATCCAAAGCGGAATAGATGTTTTTTTACCGCCATCAGACCAGACCAAAAATATGAGTCACCAGGTTTCCAATACGCCTGGGACAATGCTTTTTGGCCTAGATATTTATTGCGCAACAGGGTTTGCCAAACACCATCCTCGGTAAGTAGCTTGAATAGCCATTTACTAAGCAAGGCATCATTCTTAACCTGGAGGTCCTGAACACCTAAACCTCCCTGGTCTTTTGGTCGACAAACCACACTCCATTTGGTTAGCCTATACTTTTTATTTTCACTATCTCCTTGCCAAAAGAATCTGGATCTGAAGTAATCCAGTCTTTGCAGAACCCCTTTGGGAATTTGGAAAAATGAGATCATGTAGAGAACCATGTTTGTGAGAACAGAATTGATCAAAACTAGTCGCCCTCCAACGGAGAGCAACTTGACTTTCCAACTGCTCAACCGTTTCTCCAATCGCTCTTCAACATGTTTTCACTCCGCATTAGTGAGACGCCGATAATGAATCGGAATTCCCAAATATTTAATCGGGAATTGGCCTTGTGCACAACCAAACAAGTCAGCATATTGTGCAGCCGCCTCCTTGGCTTCTCCGAAACAGAACAATTCACTTTTATGGAAGTTAATTTTCAGACCTGACATTTGCTCAAAAGCTGAAAGCAATAGTTTCATATTTTTAGCCTTATCTAGGTCATGTTCCATAAAAAGAATTGTATCATCGGCATATTGCAAGATAGAGAGTCCGCCATCCACAAGATGTGGCACTACTCCTGCAATTTGACCGTCTTGTTTGGCGCATTTGATCAAAGTAGCCAGCATGTCAGCGACAATGTTAAATAACATTGGAGACACTGGGTCACCCTGTCGTAATCCCTTTTTCGTCTGGAAGTAATGACCTACATCATCATTGACTTTTATAGCCACACTACCTCCAGTAACGAAATTTTGGACCCAGTCGCGCCATTTATCTGAGAAACCTTTCATTCTTAGGGTCTATTGGAGAAATGACCATTTGACTTTGTCGTATGCCTTTTCAAAGTCAATTTTCAATACTACTCCACTCATGTTCTACCGGTGCATCTCATGGACGGTCTCATGAAGGATTACTACTCCATCGAGTATATTTCGTCCTTGCATGAAAGCCGTTTGGGATGGCTGAACAACATGATCGGCGACCGTGTTGAGCCTATTAGTCGCAACTTTGGTGAAGATTTTGAAGCTGACATTAAGGAGGCAGATCGGTCTGAACTGTTGAATCTATTCAGCCTCCTTAGTCTTTGGCAACAAAACAATCTCGCCAAAGTTAAGCCTAGATAGGTCTAGTTGGCCGGCATGAAAAAAATTGAACAACTCCATTAGGTCAGTCTTGATGACATCCCAGAAGTTCTGATAGAACTCCGCGGGGAAACCATCAGGGCCTGGAGCTTTGTTATGTTCCATTTGGAACACCGTAGCTCGCACCTCCTCTTCAGAGAAAGGTGCTGTCAGGATATCATTCTCTTCTTCTGTGACTTGTGGAATGTCATCTGTTCGGGTCTCATCTAGGGTGAAGTTCCCTTCCTCTGGAGCCCCAAATAGACACTTGTAGTATTTGGTTATATAACACTTGAGCTCTGCCTGACCCTCGATCCGTCCCTCATCCTGTTGGAGGCTAAAAATACACTTCTTCTTATGCCGCTCATTCGCGACCATTAGTGAATGTTGTAGAGGACAGAACACTAATATATGTATATATCAGAATAAGACCAAATCAACATTGTGAAGATAAACATGAAGTCATGTCAATATTGAAGACAAACCACATGCGAAGACTTTGCAAATGTAACGCCAACAGAACACACTCCAAACAAAAGTTTGGTGGTGGCGTTACCCACCGTATAGGAAGTATTAGACCCAGACACGGCGCACAATTATCATGGCGCTCCGAAGTCAAATTCTGCGTTAATGTATTCACACTTAGAGTGTAAGTCTTCATTAATTAAAGATATACGTTACTTCGTGTGTTGCACATCTAAGTCATCAACATGCATAAGTGTTAGGATGTGTGCCTAATCACAAGACATTTGAGGATTCCAAGATATTTAGCTCACACCGCAATTTGCAAAACCTTTTCTCATCCAAGGGCTTTGTGAAGATATCTGACAGTTGCTCTTCGGTGTTGACGTGAATGATATCAATATCTTCCTTCATGACATGATCTCTGAGAAAGTGATGACGAATTTCAATGTGCTTTGTCTTCGAGTGCTGAACTGGGTTGTTGGCAATCTTGATGGCGCTTTCATTGTCGCAGTAGAGTGGTACTTGCTTCAGATGGATGCCATAGTCTTTGAGTGTTTGCTTCATCCATAGAAGCTGAGCGCAGCAAGATCCAGCAGCAATGTATTCAGATTCAGCAGTGGAGAGAGATACACAGTTCTGCTTCTTTGAAGACCAACAAACAAGTGATCGTCCTAGAAAGTGACATGTGCCTGATGTAGACTTGAGATCCACCTTGTCACCAGCATAATCAGCATCCGAGAATCCAACTAGATCAAACTCTGGGCCCTTTGGATACCATAATCCTAATGTTAGGGTGTAGGCCAAATATCAAAGAATTCGCTTCACAGCTAAGTGATGTCATTCCTTTGGTGCCGCTTGGAATCGGGCACATATGCAAACACTAAGCATTATATCTGGCCTAGATGCACATAAATAAAGTAAAGAACCAATCATGGAGCGGTATACCTTTTGATCGAACTCTTTACCATTGTCGTTGGGACCCAAATGACTTTTGGTTGGCATTGGCGTCGTGTAACCTTTGCAGTCTTGCATTCCAAACTTCTTCAGGCAGTCTTTGAGATATTTTTCTTGAGATATGAAGATGTCGTTGCTTTGCTGACGTATTTGAAGACCAAGGAAGAACTTTAGCTCACCCATCATGGACATCTGATATTGATCTTGCATCATGTGTCCAAACTCATCACTGTATTTTTGATTAGTGCAGCCGAAGATAATGTCATCCACATATATTTGGCACACAAACAGTTCACCATCATATGTCTTCGTGAAGAGTGTGGGATCCAGGGAACCAGGTTTGAAGCCTTTGCTCTTCAGAAAATCTTTGAGTGTGTCATACCAAGCGCGAGGGGCTTGTTTGAGGCCATACAGTGCCTTATTGAGCTTGTATACCATATCAGGATGTTTTGGATCTTCAAAGCCAGGTGGTTGTGCAACATACACTTCTTCTTCAATCTTTCCATTGAGAAAGGCACTCTTCACATCCATTTGATACAGAAGGATGTTATGATGATTTGCGTAGGCTAGCAGTATGTGAATGGCTTCAAGCCTAGCCACGGGAGCAAATGTTTCATCAAAGTCAATCCCTTCAACTTGAGTGTATCCTTGAGCAACGAGATGAGCCTTGTTTCTGACAACTTGACCATGCTCATATTGCTTGTTGCGATATATCCATTTAGTGCCTATGATATTGTGTTTACGAGGATCAGGACGCTTGACCAATTCCCACACATTGTTCAGCTCGAACTGTTGAAGCTCTTCTTGCATAGCTTGAATCCATTCAGGTTCCATGAAGGCTTCAGCAACTTTCTTGGGTTCAGATATTGAGACAAATGCAAAGTGCCCACAGAAATTTGCTAGCCGTGTTGCTCTTGAATGAGTAAGTGGACCAGGTGCATTGATGCTATCAATTATCTTCTCAATCTGTACTTCATTTGCAACACGAGGATGAACTGGACGAAGATTTTGCTCTTGCTGATCATTGTCATCATTAGGAGGATTGTCTTCAGGCTGAGCATTGTCTTCAGGTTGATTAGGTGCAGAAATGATAAGTTCCTCTTCAGCTTGAGCTTCAGACGGTATGATTTCTCCAGTTCCCATAAGCTTGATGGATTCACTAGGTGGAACTTCATCTAGCACATTTAGCAGGTGCTCTCTTTGTGAGCCGTTAGTCTCATCGAACCACACATCCACAGTTTCAACCACTTTATAGTGAAAGAGGTTGAACACTCTGTAGGAGTGTGAGTCCTTTCCATTACCAAGCATAAAACCTTCATGTGCTTTCGGTGCAAATTTTGAAGTGTGATGTGGATCCTCGATCCAGCACCTAGCACCAAATACTCTGAAGTAACTGACATTTGGCTTCTTACTAGTAAGGAGTTCATAGGATGTATTTTTCAGAAGCTTGTGAAGATAAACACGACTGATGACATGGCATGCAGTATCAGTAGCTTCAGGCCAGAACTTTCTTGGAGTCTGTATTCATCAAGCATCGTCCAAGCCATCTCAATGAGTGTTCTGTTCTTGCGCTCCACGATGCCATTTTGCTGAGGTGTGTACGGAGCTGAGAACTCATGAGTGATGCCCAAGGTATCCAGGTAAAGGTCGAGGCCGGTGTTCTTTTCAACTCTGTGCCGTTGTCACTTCTGATATGCTTGATCTTGACGCCATAGTTGTTCATGGCACGGTTGGCGAAGCATCTGAAGACATCCTGCACTTCAGTCTTGTAGAGGATTAAGTGCACCCATGTATATCTTGAATAATCATCACAATGACGAAGCCATGGAGACAAGCAGTAGTAGTGAGAGTAGAGTAGTGAGTAGGGCCGAATAGGTCCATGTGTAGCAGTTTGAAGGGTTGAGTTGTTGTCATGATTGTCTTCAAGGGATGCTTGGCCCTCATCATCTTTCCAGCTTCGCAGGCACCGCATAAGTGACCCTTCTTGAACTTGACGCCCTCGATGCCTATGACGTGCTTCTTCTTTGCGAGAGTATGCAAGTTCCTCAAGCCAGCATGCCCTAGGCTCCGATGCCAGAGCCAACACTCTGAAGCTTTTGCAAGAAGACATACGGCAAGCTGTGGTCCTGCTGAGAAATCTACCATGTACAAATCATCTTTCCGATATCCTTCAAAGACTAGAGACTTGTCAGATTCCATTAGAACAAGGCAACAATATTTTCCAAATATCACAATTATGTTCAACTTAGAAAGCATTGAGACAGACATTAAGTTGAAACCAAGGGATTCAACAAGCATCACTTTATCCATGTGCTGATCCTTTGAGATTGCAACTCTACCTAGACCCAATACCTTGCTTTTACCAGTGTCAGCAAATGTGATATGACTCTTGTCAGATGGACGTAAGGTTGAGTCCATGAGAAGACTTCGATCGCTAGTCATGTGGTTAGTGCATCCACTATCAATAATCCATTCTGAAGCAGCTGGTGTCATACCCCTACAGTGCAGTTGGGGGATAGGCTTCACGAAGAGTAATGTGAAGCATAAACATTTGACGAGCAAGTGGATTATGAAATCTCAGATCCAGGTTAGGACTGATAGGATGCATGGCAAGCGACTCAGGAACGAAATGCAAAATAAGACCATTTGGGCATTTTATCTTGCGCCCCACAAGATGTTTTAGGTCCCCGGCAATAGCATCTGACGCCTTTGATTTCAGGCTGGAGACCTTTCCCAGCAAAAGAGAGTTAAGTCTTCTTAACCACCCACATCTTCAGGGGTGGTTTCGAAGCAATGAGTCTAAGTGCAGCATCTGAGAACTTTGGCTTTGGGGCCCTAGCAAATAGTCTTGCAGGAGGTGAATAATACTCATAAGAATAAGAAGAGTAGTTCTTGGTCTTATGAACATGGCGGTTTGATGAAACACGCTCATATTCATAGGCCTGAGTATGGTTTCTGTCAGGACCCCGATTCCAAGTTACATCGATCTAGCCGGTAACACCTCATATCACATTGAGGCCTCACGCACGGTATCCCCACGGGTGTCGCCTTACCATGGCCCGGGACCGTTTGCGCCTTTTGGTTCACGTATATGATAGTGTCGCTAGCATCCATATGACAGAGAACCCAGGCCGACATGGCTAGTCGTGAACCCAAAGCGGCACAGACCTATGGAGACAGGCATACGTGGATCACATCGAGCATGTCGGTCATCACCGTGTGAATTCGGGCTGTAGCACTGGGCTAACAGGACTCTGGGGAACCCGGGCTGTAGCAGGCTAGGCAGGACTCCGGAAGTCACCGCGTGACATTTCCCCGAAGGGACAGACATAGGAACGAAGTGAAACACATGTCGGCCAGTCAAGTGTCTTGAGCAGTAGTGCTGGGCTAGCAGGACTCCGGTGAACCGGGCTGTAGAGGACTACTATGGCTCGAGGAGCACTAGACTACATTTCCCCATAAGAAAGGCTCCCAAGGATAAACAACTAGATTGTCGGATCCCACACATACCAAGCATTTCAATCATACACACAATATGCTCGATATGTGCAAATACAACATGGCATCACAACAAAACTCTACAACTCAAGTACTTTATTTAAAGGCTCCAGAGAGCCATACATAACATGTTCATACAGGTAGGGGTCACATGACCCTACACTCAAGTCATACAAGCATACAAGCACATGCGGAAGCAAATAGTCTGAGTACAGACACTAGAAAGCAAGAAGGCTTCCCGAAGCCTGTCTATCTACATAGGGCCCTCCATGGCCATGATCACCACCTGGGTGGCAAGTCACTCATCGACGTCGAGATCTACATAAAACCCATCGGAGGGGGCGGTGTTGTCATCTGAAAACAGTAATTAAGCAAACATGAGTACAAAGGTACTCAGCAAGTCTTACATCAGAACCTACTATACATGCTCATTCTCAAGAAGGTGGTGGGGTTATTGCAGCAAGCCAGCTTTGACTCTTGGCTAAGCTATCCTACGGAACTTCTCTAGTAAAAATAGTTTTCGCACACGAGTCCACTACTCACCAACACAATACTCCACCGGGGATCCTCCCTCGTCATCCTACGAGAGGGCCATCCTCGGTACTCACACTTATATTGAGTCTTTTAGTAGTATCCATTAACTTGTCTATGAACTGTACAGGCAACCAAGTAGTCCTTTACCGCGGACGAGGCTATTCGAATAGTTTTATACCCTGCAGGGGTGTACTTCTTCATACACGCTTTCACCACTTACCGCCGTTTACACGACATGTACTCGGCAACCTTCAAGCGGAAGCCCAACGAGGGTGTCGGCCACGGCCTACCTAAGCACTCAAGCCTCTAGTCCAGGTTTATCGCCTATCCAGGTTCCATCCGCAGGGAGTCCGGCCGAGGTTTCCACATACAGCCCCGAACGATGTGAACAGGGTTCCCGAGACACCAAACGGGTGACTCGGTACACCGTGCCATGGTGTATCTACCGCAACATAGCCCACCCCTAGGGTCAGCGCTACGCACGGCTGCCAACACATAACCTACAAACACCAGAAACTATTTGCAACTCCTGGACAGAGTACTAGGGTGATTAAGAAGCCGAGAGGGTCCATTGGTTTCGGGCCCAATGTATGGTAGTAACTGCATCTTAAATCACACATACAGATCTTAGTTCTTATGGACGGCCTCAATGAAACAACCCACCATGTACTCCTACATGGCCTCTCATCGATACCTTTACCAAATCATGTTCAACACATCCCTCACATTACCGATATAATCATTTCACTCTAGCCCATCACCCAGATGGACCAAACCTGACACAACTCTAAGCATAGCAGGCATAGCAAGGTAGGAAACACATACATGGCTCAATCAACTCCTACACATGCTAGTGGGTTTCATCTAGTTACTGTGGCAATGACAGGTCATGCAGAGGAATGGGTTCAGCTACCGCAGCAGAAAGTAGCAGTTTGAATCGTTGTTGTCCTAATGCAGTAAAAGGAGCAGGAGCGAGAGAGTGGGACTTTATCGAGATGCTCAAGGGGGTTTGCTTGCCTGATAGATCGACGAAGAAGCACTGCTCCTCAGACAGGTACTCGGGACACCTTTCGGAGTAGAACCTATCGAGAGGGAATGGAGCCGGCAATCAATAAACAACCATCTGCAACAATATGATGCATGAAGATGACGTTTCAAAGATGCTATGATTTGCCCTAATGCATCTAGCATCAATTTGGTTGAAGTCCATATGAACCAAGGGTTCATATGCAAACCCCAAATTAAGTATATAACATGCCATTATTACATTTTCACTCATACATCGAGTATAAGTTGGTTTTTCATGCATGAAACTAGCATAAATGGATTCCTTGCATTTTTCTGATGATTTTTCATATATAATTTATTTGATTTGGAGTTACGGTTGAATTACTATGATTTTTAGAAGTTTTAACTATTTTCTGGAATTTCCTGATTTAAATTAATACCAGAAAATGATATAATGCGTCAGCACAGCGTCATGCTTATGTCAGCAGGTCAAAGGCGGCTGACCAGGTCAAACCTGACGTGTGGGGTCCACACGTCAGTGTCTGTGGTTAATCCTAATTTAAAATAAACCTAAACTGGTTTAGTTAATGGAGTTGGGCCCACGCGTCAGTGACCCAATTAGCTAAACATGGCTTAATTAGTTGTTAAACTAATCCTAACTAAAACTTAACAGGGCCGGGCCCACATGTCACTGACCCTGGGTAGTCAAACCCCAGGTCAACTGGGGGGTTAGACCGGTCAACCCCATCGGCGTTTAGCCGCCGGCGAGGCCGAACGCGGCTGAGGGGCTCGGGATCGCCGTTTCGGCGACCAAAAGGACGGCGGAGGGGCTTTGCATGGAGCTGGGCATGCACCGCATCCATTTGTGCAAACGGCAGGGGCTGAGGTGGCCCGAGCTCGCCGGAGGCAAGCTCGCGGCGGTGGCCGGAGTTCGGGCGATGAAGAAAACGTTGCTATGGTGCACGGCAGGAGCAGCTGTTGGTTGCTCTGGGCCCGTGGAACTATGCTGAGCGCGGTGACGCGCTCAGTTTTGGGCTTGGGCGGCTGCGGCGACGGCGGTGACATGGCCGGCGGGCGGAAGTTTTCGGCTCCGGTGAAGAGCATGGTTAGGGGACGCGTTCGGCAGCAAGAGGAGAGGGGAAAGACGACAGGGCTCACTGGGGGTCGGAAGAGAAGGTCAGCGGGCTCAGGGGCGCGCCAGACGCCGCGAATCGCTGGCGGTGAGCGGAGGCACCCGAGGTGAAAGACGAGCTCGAAGGCGTCACCACGGTGCTCCTGGGTTCGGAATCTTCCGCGTGGAGGAGCTGTGCGTCGTCACGGAGCTTTTGGACACGGGCAAGGGGCGAGAAGACCACGGTGCTCACGGTGGCAGCGAACGGCAGCGACGGACCCGTTCGGGCGTGCTACAGAGAGAGAGAGCAGGGGAAGGGAGAGTGAGCTGCGAGAGAGGGAGAGGAGAGAGGGGCTTCGAGGCGTCTCCAGGCGCGGGATTGGGTTGACGGGGAGTGCGACACGGCGAAGCAGGAGGTGGCGCGGTCGGCTGCGTGCGCTGGCTGCCAGTGGGCACAAGGTTGAAGACAACCTTGCCCCTGGTGGGCTGGGCCACTGCTGGGCCGGCTGGGCTTCCAGGTAAGGCCAGGTAAGCCTTTCCTTTTCCTGTTTCTTTTTTTCTATTTCTGACATTTGTTCTCTATCCAAAAGAAATGTTAAAACATTTCCATAAATGCTAAAAATATTTGTGGCATCTAGATATAATATTCCAGAGGCCCTCACCAATTCCCAACATTTTTGGAGCCATTAAAATATTTATATAATTTAAAGAGCTCCAAATCAAATATTTATGCATTGATTCAAAAATCCAAAATGTGTAGCAAAAATGTACATCACCTCTGGTTGTTGTTCCCAACATTTTCCAAAGAGCATGAACATTTTTGAATAGCATTTTGGGTTCATTGTTAATCCATTTTAAAATTGAACCTATTTGAATTTGCTTTGGTGCTAGGGTTTGAAACATCCCCATTTCAAATTCATTTGAAATATAACCATGATTCACAAAGCAATCCTAGGACCATACCAGAACTAGGGATGTGACATTACATCTCATCGGAGACATTCCAGGCTCCTATACATTATTTTCCTACACCTCCGGAGCGTGATACACACCAAGTCGTATCCCACGGTCACACAGGACTGTGGAGAATACAACTACTACAATACTAGTGGAACTACTAGTAGCTCAGACGGCTCCGTAGTAATCCTCATAGAAGTCGCCACCAAAACCTGGAAGTGGAACATGTTCATCTGGGAACAGACGGTCCCGCGGAGCCTGCAGACCAAAGGGACTCGGATGTGGCCTTGGCCCCACAGGTGGTGGCAGACGGGGACCACGAGGTGGGGTAATGCCTCCCACATCACGCCACTCCATACAATCCGGCAATCCAGACTGTACAGGGTACAAATCCCTCAGATCCATGTATCCTGCTTGTACCGCTGGTGCAAACCGAGTCAATGTGGCCCAGTGATCAGCACGAGAGTTAAAAAGCTCCATACGCAAGGCCCGATTTTCGCGGTCCTTATCCTCGAGCATCTCGCCAGTGGTGCAGAGTAGTGACTCCTCATGTGTGGAGTCAGCATAAATGGCCTGGAGATACCCTTGTGCTCCCGGAAGTGAAGCTGGCATATAACGGAAGTCAGTGTTCCGAAGCAGGCGAGTCCGGACTCGCATGATGGTCATCATGGAATAGGCAGCATCCTGCACAGCCATCTCAACAGTAACCCCGAGTCCATAGGAACAGTGAAGGGGCTCAGTGGCTCCAGGATAAGAGGGATATATCCTGACGGTACAGAGGTACTGGCTCTGGTTGAAATCTCGGAATTGCTCTTCGATAGTGTATTCGGGATACTAACGGTAACCCGTCTCGGTCATTACCCGGACTAACATAGCAGTATGACCGGGCACATCAAGGCACCGGGTCAGGTGAACCACTTGGTTTTGAGCACGAGTGGCCATCTGAAAGCACAACCACAATGCAAAGGCATTAGAATTTCTAGGGAAAATTGGACAACATAACAGATGTAAATGCTCAGAAAAATATTTGAGACATCCACAACAGTTTGCAATACCACTCAAAAACATCATATCAAGGTTCTGATTCAACTAGCAACATACTAAAAGTAGTAGAAACTATACTGAGGCTTGTAACAACAATCCAATAAGCTACTACGGATTAGTAACACGTGAACCTGATAGAAGGAGAGAGCCTAGTCCTTAACCCACGTGAACGAGAAGAAAATGACTCAGATCAGAGGGCATAAGGTAAAGGAGTAAAAGAGCCTTACGTTCCCTCCCACAATCAATTCCCCTACATATAGCTAAAGCATTTCTAGACTCGACATCGACCATTTTGGCTCAATGAACGTACAGGCAGTCCGGCTCTGATGCCAACGCTGTCAGGACCCCGATTCCAAGTCACATCGATCTAGCCGGTAACACCTCATATCACATTGCGGCCTCACGCACGGTATCCCCACGGGTGTCTCCTTACCATGGCCCGGGACCGTTTGCGCCTTTTGGCTCACGTATATGATAGTGTCGCTAGCATCCATATGACAGAGAACCCGGGCCGACATGGCTAGACGTAAACCCAAAGCGGCACAGACCTATGGAGACAGGCATATGTGGATCACATCGAGCATGTTGGTCATCAGCGTGTGAATCTGGGCTGTAGCACTGGGCTAACAGGACTCCGGGGAACCCGGGCTGTAGCAGGCTAGGCAGGACTCCGGAAGTCACCGCGTGACATTTCCCCGAAGGGACAGACATAGGAACGAAGTGAAACACATGCTGGCCAGTCAAGTGTCCTGAGCAGTAGTGCTGGGCTAGCAGGACTCCGGTGAACTGGGCTATAGCGGACTACTATGGCTCGAGGAGCACTAGACTACATTTCCCCATAAGAAAGTCTGCCAAGGATAAACAACTAGATTGTCGGATCCCACACATACCAAGCATTTCAATCATACACATAATATGCTCAATATGTGCAAATACAACATGGCATCACAACAAAACTCTAAAACTCAAGTACTTTATTTAAAGGCTCCAGAGAGCCATACATAACATGTTCATACAGGTAGGGGTCACATGACCCGACACTCAAGTCATACAAGCATACAAGCACATGCGGAAGCAAATAGTCTGAGTACAGACACTAGAAAGCAAGAAGGCTTCCCGAAGCCTGTCTATCTACATAGGGCCCTCCATGGCCATGATCACCACCTGGGTGGCAAGTCACTCATCGACGTCGAGATCTACATAAAACCCATCGGAGGGGGCGGTGTTGTCGTCTGAAAACAGTAATTAAGCAAACATGAGTACAAAGGTACTCAGCAAGTCTTACATCAGAACCTACTATACATGCTCATTCTCAAGAAGGTGGTGGGGTTATTGCAGCAAACCAACTTTGACTCTTGGCTAAGCTATCCTACGGAACTTCTCTAGTAAAAATAGTTTTTGCACACGAGTCCACTACTCACCAACACAATACTCCACCGGGGATCCTCCCTCGTCATCCTACGAGAGGGCCATCCTCGGTACTCACATTTATCTTGAGTCTTTTAGTAGTATCCATTAACTTGTCTATGAACTGTATAGGCAACCAAGTAGTCCTTTACCGCGGACGCGGCTATTCGAATAGTTTTATACCCTGCAAGGGTGTACTTCTTCATACACGCTTTCACCACTTACCGCCGTTTACATGGCATGTACTCGGCAACCTTCAAGCGGAAGCCCAACGAGGGTGTCGGCCACGGCCTACCTAAGCACTCAAGCCTCTAGTCTAGGTTTATCGCCTATCCAGGTTCCATCCATAGGGAGTCCGGCCGAGGTTTCCACATACGGCCCCGAACAATGTGAATAGGGTTCCCGAGACACCAAACGGGTGACTCGGTACACCGTGCCACGGTGTATCTACCGCAACATAGCCCACCCCTAGGGTCAGCGCTACGCACGGCTGCCAACACATAACCTACAAACACCAGAAACTATTTGCAACTCCTGGACAGAGTACTAGGGTGATTAAGAAGCCGAGAGGGTCCATTGGTTTCGGGCCCAATGTATGGTAGTAACTGCATCTTAAATCACACATACAGATCTCAGTTCTTATGGACGGCCTCAATGAAACAACCCACCATGTACTCCTACATGGCCTCTCATCGATACCTTTACCAAATCATGTTCAACACATCCCTCACATTACCGATATAATCATTTCACTCTAGCCCATCACCCAGATGGACCAGACCTGACACAACTCTAAGCATAGCAGGCATAGCAAGGTAGGAAACACATACATGGCTCAATCAACTTCTACACATGCTAGTGGGTTTCATCTAGTTACTGTGGCAATGACAGGTCATGCAGAGGATAAGGGTTCAACTATCGTAGCACACAGCAGTTTGAATCGCGTCGTCTTAATGCAGTAAACAAGAGCAGAAGCGAGAACATGGGTTTGTATCAGAATGATTAATGGGTTGCTTGCCTGATGTAGTGGTAGTAGGGTAGTGCCCTTCAGACGGATACTCGGGATTATCCTCGGAGGCAGAACCTACCACGAAAGGCACACCGAACATAATCAACACATGACAATATGCAACAATATGATGCATGCTATGACATGGCAAGATGAAAGTGTCTTGGCCTAATGCAAGCTAAAACAGAAGGGGATGAACTCATTTGAATCAAAGATTCAAATGTTAGCTCATTTAACATAGCCTTATTAGTGCATTATCTTATTCTTCTTAAACAGCAAGGTTAACTTGTTTTGTCATGCATGAAACCATTACAGATGGATAGATTGAATTTTTCTGATCATTTTTCATATATAACTTGTTTGATTTGGAGCTATGGTTGATTTTCTATGATTTTTAGAAGTTTTGGCTATTTTCTGGAATTTCCTATATAAGAATAATTCCAGTAATTGAATTAATGCGTCAGCATGACATAGGTGTGACATCAGCGGGTCAACTGGGTCGGCCAGGTCAAACCTGACTGGTGGGCCCTGTCTGTCAGTGTCTCAGCTAATTAACATAATTATGTTAGTGCTAATTAACTGTCAGTGGGACCTGGGCCCACATGTCAGTGACTAAACTAATTAAAATTAGTTAAAACTAATCCTAAACTAATTAGCAGGCCGGCCCCACCTGTCATAGACTCAGGGGGAAGTCAACCTGGGCCCACACGGGGTTAAACAGAGTTAAACTCGCTGGCGTTTAGCCGCCGGCGAGGCCAGACGCGGCGGAGGGCTCGGGTTTTGCACTCCGGCGACCAAAAGGATGGCGGAGACCATCTATGTGTTGCGGGGAGTGAGCCGCGTCGAGTGGTGGCAGTAGCCGGAGCTGGGGTGGCCAGAAACAACGGCGGCGAGCATGTCCGCGGCGGCCGGAGTTCGGGCGAGGTTGAACTAGGCGCTGGCAGGCACGGCGAGGGGCGTGCGGGGGTGCTACGGGCTCCTGCGAGTGCGTGGAAGATGAAGGCGTGCTCGGTTGCGACCCAACGTGGCTGTGGCCACGACGGCGACGTGCGGTGGCGGTGGCGAGATTCGGCTTCGATGTCCGTGGTGGTTAGAGGATGCGGACGAGCGCGGGGAGAGGGGGAAATGGTGGCGGAGCTCACAACGGTTGCAGGGGAGTGAATGGCGAGCTCGGGGAAGGGCTGGAGCGAGCGGGGCGGCGAGGGGGATCTCCGGCGACCGAGGTTGAGGACGAGCTCGTTGCAGCATCTCCGGGGCGAGCGAGCGCTCGGGGATGGGTCGAGGCGAAGCAGTGGACGGCGGCGGAGCTTCTTGGCACAGCGAGGCAACGAATGGACGGCGGTGGCTGCGATGGAGCTTGTCGGTGGCGACGGCTGCGCTCGGCCTGGAAATGGGGAGAGAGCCAGAGAGGGGGAGAGGGCCACGGGGAGAGTGGGGTGAAGAGAGGGGGACGTGGGGGTCGGCGTGGCACTCGTGGACGTATCCAGGGCGTCGGCGGAAGCAGGAGGTGGCCGGCGTGTGGCCGCGGGCGCCGGCCACGCGCTTCTCGTCCTCCTGGCAAGAGGAGGAGGACGACTGGCAGGAGCCAGTGGACTGGGCCGAGCCGGTGGGCCAAGTGGGCTGCGCCAGGTAAGTTTCTGTTCTCTCTCTCCTTTTCTGTTTTTTATTTATTCTATTATTTCTGTAACTTCAGGGCTTTATGAAAAATGCCAGGGCATTTCCATAAATCATAAAATTATTCATGGCTACTGCTTAGGATATATCCAACAGCAAACATTTTAGTTTATGATTATCTGAGCATTTAACATATTTATAGCATTTAAATGCCCAAATGCAAATACTAAAAGGATTAATCCAATGACCTTAAAATGTCCTAGAAAAATGTGCACCATTTTTGTCAAAGGTTTTCAACCCAAAACAAAAAGGGTGGGCTTTTTAGAAGGGCATTTCAGGTTCATTGAAAAAGTTTTTAGTAAACCCTAGTTGTTCCAGGGGGGTGCTGGGGGTTCTGTCATCCCCATTTCAAATTTAAGAGAAAATTAAACATGATGCACACTCTAATGCTTGAACTAGCTAGGGTGTGACAGTTTCCCTACAAAACATTTGTGTTATGACGACTGTGATGTGTCATGTGTCTGTATGAAGCCTTTGGACCATGTGAAGCCTTTGGTTTGGGTTTGTCTTCTTCCCAGGTGGTGTCATGATGACATTCACCTGAAGATTTTCAAGACAACTCTTGGGCACCCAGATCTTCTTCAAAGGTGGTCCATTCCTGCAGTTAGTACCAATATACCTGGAAAACACTTCACCATTCTTATTCTTAAACACTTTATAGTTTATATCACAGGATTCATCAATGATAATAGGGTTAGCACAAGTGAAGCCAGATAGGGTGGATGGGTCCACTAAAGGTTCCTTTGCAGCAACCCATGTGGTTTTGGGGTACTGCTCAGGCTTCCAGTAAGAACCATCAACATTCATTTTCCTCTCGAATCCAACACCCTCTTTCCTAGGGTTTCAGTTCAGAATCTGCTTTTAGAGGACATCACATAGTGTCTGATGCCCTTTGAGACTCTTGTACATTCCTGTCTCAATCAATGTCTTCAACCTAGCATTTTCATCAGCAATAGTAGTGGTATCCTCAGCAGAGGGGTTAGTTACCACATCAGCAGTTGAAGATATTGCAATTGCAGTAGCAGTAGAACATCCAGCAACAGAAGTAGCGTTATCATGCTCAAGGCATTTTAGACATGGTGGTTCAAATCCTTCCTGAGCGGGACTGCTCTGTTGAGCGTGAAGTGACTCGTTTTCTTTTTGAAGATCTTCATGAACTGCTCTCAATTTCTCAAGTTCTTGCTTCCTTTGAAGATAATCATAGGAAAGCTTTTCATGAGTTGTTGAGAGCGTTTCATGACGAATTTCAAGTTCCTCATACTTAACATGAAGATTTTTTAAGTCTTCAATTAAGGACTGAGATCGGGTCATTTCCGCGTCTAACAGGTCATCGCTTTCGTCTAACAGTTTTTGAATATGTTCCATAGCTTTCTGTTGTTTAGTTGCAATTTTAGCAAGTGTTTTGTAGCTGGGTTTTGATTCACAATCAGAGTCATCTTCACTTGATGTTTGAAAGTAAGCATCGCGTGAGTTTACCTTGGCACCACGTTCCATGAAGCAGTAGGTGGGAGCGGAGTCGTCCTTGTCATTAGCATCAGCATAGGTGTGATACGTCTCCAACGTATCTATAATTTTTTATTGTTCCATGATATTATATTATCAACCTTGGATGTCTTATATGTCTTTATATGCTATTTTATATGATTTTTGGGACTAACCTATTAACCTAGAGCCCAGTGCCAGTTTCTGTTTTTTTCCTTGTTTTAGAGTATCGCAGAAAAGGAAAATCAAACAGAGTCCAATTGACCTGAAACTTCACAGAACTTATTTTTGGAAGGAAAGCAACCTGGGAGACTTGGACTCCACGTCAAGGAAGAAACGAGGAAGACACGGGGCAGGGGGGGCGCGCCCACCCCCCTGGGCGCGCCCTCCACCCTCGTGGGCCCCTCGTGGCTCCCCTGACATACTTCTTCCTCCTTGTCGGTGTCAAAACCGGTGGATGTCGGGTAGGGGGTCCCAAACTGTGCGTCTAGGTCGGATGGTAACAGGAGGCAGGGGACTCGATGTTTTACCCAGGTTCGGACCCTCTTGATGGAGGTAAAACCCTACGTCCTGCTTGATTAATATTGATGATATGGGAAGTACAAGAGTAGATCTACCATGAGATCAGAGAGGCTAAACCCTAAAAGCTAGCCTATGGTATGATTGTTGTTCGTCCTACGGACTAAAACTCTCCGGTTTATATAGACACCGGAGAGGGCTAGGGTTACACAGAGTCGGTTACAATGGTAGGAGATCTACATATCCGTATCGCCAAGCTTGCCTTCCACGCCAAGGAAAGTCCCTTCCGGACGCAGGACGAAGTCTTCAATCTTGTATCTTCATAGTCCAGGAGTCCGGCCGAAGGTATAGTCCGGCCATCCGGACACCCCCTAATCCAGGACTCCCTCAATAGCCCCTGAACCAGGCTTCAATGACGACGAATCCGGCGCGCTGATTGTCTTCGGCATTGCAAGGCGGGTTCCTCCTCCAAGTACTTCATAGAAGATTTTGAACACAAAGGTAGTGTCCGGCTCTGCAAATAAGTTTCCACATATTGCCATAGAGAGAATAATATTTTCACAAATCTAATCTGCTGACGTATTCCGTAGCGTGACATCACACCACGGCCAAGTCTTTATTCGAATCGTTTTACTGTCCCACCTCAGCGCGTTTAGCGAGGCAGTTTCCTTGGCACGTCTTGTTAAAGCAGAGATCGTGTCCCCTTATTTCGGGATTCTCATCAATACAGGTGTGGGTAACCCAACCGCGCCATTGACTATGGTGCTTGGGAGATAAGCTAGTTTTACCAGGCTGGTGGGGGCGCATAGTCGCGTCCGCCCATATAAGGGGATAAGGATCCACCTTTTCATCCACGCCTTGTTCCTCCTTTGCCTATCCATTTCCGCGCACTCGAGCTCCAGTGCCCAAGTCCGCACACCCCACCTCAACCTTCTCCAGCCATGTCCGGAGCGGGAGGCAAGTGGATGGTCTCCTCCGTCATGGAGGGACACATCAAAAGACTGAGGAAGGCTGGATACTTGTCTAACGACATTGCGCACCGGCTTCCCGAAGAGGGGCAGCTCATCCCCCCCCTAGGCCCCATGAGAGGGTGGTGTTCCTCCCCCATTTCCTCCGCGGACTAGGCTTCCCTCTCCACCCATTTGTCCAGGGGCTCATGTTCTACCATGGCCTGGATTTCCACGATCTGGCCCCGAATTTTGTCCTCAACATCTCGGCGTTTATCATCGTGTGCGAGGCTTTCTTCCGCATCCGCCCCCATTTCGGCCTATGGCTCAAGACTTTCAATGTCAAGCCGAAGGTGGTGCGTGGTACCCAAGCGAAGTGTGGAGGCGCCATGGTGGGCAAGATTCCCAACGTCCTATGGCCCGAGGGCTCCTTCGTGGAGTCCCTAAAGGGGTGGCAATCGGGGTGGTTTTACATCACCGAGCTGCGCGACCCTGAATGGGTCGCAGCCCCCGAGTTCCGATCTAGATCCCCTACGCGGCTCACCTCCTGGAAAGAGACGGGCCTGTCGTGGGGTAAAGGAGAGCTGACCGGACTCCAAACATGCGTCCAAACCCTCGTGGACAAGAAGCTCAAACTTGTCAACGTAGTCCAGGTTATGCTCATCCGCCGGATCCTCCCGTGTCAACAACGGGCTTTCAACCTGTGGGAGTTCGACCCGGCGCAGCACCGAACCCTAAGCAGGCTCTTCGACACAACATACGAAGATGCCTGGAAGGTGCTTTTCAAGGGCGCCGAGGCCCCCGCATCCGCTACTGAGGATCGCGGATTCAGCATGCAGCGTCGCGCTCGTGCGGTAAGCTGTCTTTAGCTTTTATAGGGTATTAGTTTTCATAGTTTGACTCCATGCGGGATCTTAAGCTCCCTTACCTTTGACAGGATTGGCAGGAGACGTCCGAACAGATCAACTGTCCGGCTCCTTTGCCTGAAGGCCCAGTGGACGCTCACTTGGCGAAGTTGTTGGTTCCGGCACCCTATGTGGTGCCGGAGAAGAAGGCCAAGAAGAAGGCCATGGGGACTCAGAAGAGTGCCCGGCGCTTGGGGGTCTCAGATTCATCATCCGATGACTCCAAGACGCACTCCTCCCGTGAAGACGAGGAGGAGGAAGAAGAGACCTCTCCCCCTCCAGCGGGGGGGGGGGGAGAAGAAAAGGAAGGCCGCCCCAACTGGGGAGGCCGAAGGGTCCAAGAAGGGGAAAACCCTTCCTCCGGACGGCTCCACCAACGCTGATGACTGCGAAGAGGAGTGTCCGCACAGGGCCAAGCCCCTGGCGAGATCGTAAGTGCCCGGATACCAGAATGATTCATAGTATTCTTCCATTGCACAGCTTTTCCTTATGTCAAACATGTTTATGCAGTCCACCCAAAGACCGTCTCGATGTGTCGTCGAGCGGTTCCCTGGATTCGTCGGATGTGAATTCGCTTCCGACGGCTACCTCCCCCCATCCTACGAACGACGCCGAGGTGTTGTCCCGACAGGTTCCAAGCCAGGAGGAGGTGGTCCTGGAGGCGCCGCAAGGCGACCTCCCGGACACCAGGCGCAAAGGGGATAAAACCCCCAAGGGCTCCGAGTCCGGCCTTAAGCCGGACACTACGCCGGAACCTTCAATGGTTCCGGACTCCAGTAGGCAGCCTCCTTCCAAGAGGAGCGAGCCTACCGAGCTGGTGACCTCCGTCCAACCGGAGGCACCGGACAATTTGCTGGAGACGCTTAACGGCGCCTCCATCGATGAGGAGCACCGCACTATTATGAGTGCGGTGATCCAGAAGGTTCAGTCCGCCAAGAGCAGAATGACTGAAGCCTGTGCCAGCCTTCTAACAGGCTTTGAGGAAGGTAAAGAATATGTAAAACTATTACCGCATAGACAGTAGCCCCTGATGCTTTGTTCGGCGTTCGGAAAGAAAAGCGAATAGAGGATCTAGTAACATTCACAGGAGTCTAACATAATCAAGTCAATATGCGTATGCAGGCTTCGCTGCTGGCCTTCGCCGCACTGACTGCGGAGGTGGATACGCTGAAGCAAAACCTCGCGTGGTCCGAGAACGAGCTCAGCCATGCCAAGAGGTAACTCGAGGAGAAGGAAGGTAAGTAATACCTTGCGCAATTATATAGACAAGATGTGGTTGCAAAAAATGACAGGATCAACGTGCTATTATAGGGGCCACGACCAAGGTGGCAACCCTTAAGCAAGCGCTGTCCGAGGCTGAAAACAGGGCGGCCGCGGAGCGCACGGAGAGAGAGAAGCAGGAGGCGCGAGTGGCAGAGGTGCAGAAAGAGCTCCGGGCTCTCCTGAAAAAACACGAGAGTTTGGAGCTTGACTCAAAGACGCAAGCGTCCGAGCTTGCGGTAGCCCTCAAAAGCGCGAAGTCTGCAAAGGCCGAAGCCCAGAAAGCCCTCAAAGAAATTGACGCGATGAAGAAGATAGCGGCGGGTAAGGCATTCATTATGCAAAGCAAGCACGTGAAAGTGAATTACTTATTACTTACTTGAGTCTGGAGCTCTCCAGGAGCGTTCGCAGATTTGCCCCACAGTGCGTCGGATGCCGCCACCTACTACCGAGCCAAAGAGGGGAGCTCGACGGAGAAGGTGTTCTGGTCTCAGTATGCTGAGGCCAGACACCTGGTGCCTTTGAGCGACCAGCTGAAGCAAATGGTTGAGCTCCACAAGGTTGCCGAACAGGCCATAAAGGGCCTCATAGTTCGGCTGTGGCCTAGAGAGGCTTTGCCTGGGAGCTACTTCGGGCTGGTGAGGCGGCTGGTGGATGCCTGTCCACGGCTTGAATTAATCAAGTGCTCTATCTGCATCGAAGGTGCCCGTAGGGCGCTTGCCCGTGCTAAAGTGCACTGGGGCAAGATGGATGCGGAGAAGCTGGTGAAGGACGGGCCGCCGTCGGGCAAGGAGCATCGCGTCCCGGAAGCGTATTATGAGGGCTTCATGAAGGGTGCCCGCCTTATAGCGGATGAATGCCCCAAAGATGTAATTTTTGAGTAAACTCGCATTTGTGATCCTGTACGCTGAAAACTTGTTCATATGCGCTAAGCAATGCTTTTGAATTTAAAATATTACCTTCTGTGCGGCCGTTTATCAAATTTGAGAGATGGTGAGTCGTCGGCTTCTGCCCCCATGGCACGAGTGGTGGGGTGTTCGGGGTAAACATGAGCGCTCTTTTTCCCATTCTTGGGTCCTTCGAGGGAGGCGCTCAACACAACGAACAAGGCAATTGGACTATAATGCTTGAACACTCTCAGTTAGCCATAGAATTCTATAATTTTAAATTTCGGTGAAGCCCCTAGTGTTCGGAAGACCGAGTTCGGGGCGCTATCCACGCCTAGGCCGGACAAACCCGACTCCTCGCTCTAAGCGGCATAAGTCTTTAGGGACTCGAAAACCTCTCGAACAGCGACCAGCTCTCGCCTCATCATGATGGTCAGTTTTAGCTTTCTCTACTGAGGTGCTTAGCCCAACTCAACTGGGGCACAATCGCAGTAGTTCTCCTAGTGCTACCTTAGCCGATATAACGGAACGTAAGGTACCAAAACATAGGAGCCGGGAAAATCCAACATTTGACCCAAGACATGATTCGGAGCCGATGCATATAATGCTATAACTTCGGGGTGCCGCACTTGTGAAAGTGTTCGGATTTCTCACGCCGTATTGTGGGGTACTTAAGCCCCTGGCGTATTGGCCGTACCAAAGTGTACGGGTGCAACATGTCATTAATGAACATATATTTGTAAAAAAGAGGTAATGCAATAATAGACGGAAGCTATGCATTGTTTGTTTCAAAAAGCTGCGATCAAAGCAGAACGATACAAATAGTGCGATAAGCAAAAGATGGGACTATCAAATATGTCCTTTCCAGAGGCGAGCTGCGGAATGTTATGCGAAACAGGTATACTATTCGTTATAGAGACCAGCTTAGAGTTCCATAGTGTGGCGTAGCTTTCTGCTTCCCTGGTTGTATCGTTTGTGCGGCAATTGTACTGCCGGACAAGCCTTCCGAAGAATAGAGTCCTGAAAGTAAGAGAAAATTAAGAAACCGGCAGCTCCTAGTGCGGTTTAAGCCGCGTTTCAGGCATGCCGTGATGGTGCCCCTCCCCCTGTGCCCATGGTATTTCTAGAGCGTAGTTATGTACGTGCAACACTAGTTTCGCAAGTTCGCGAGGGCTGGGGTTGGGGCCGCATTGCTACGCTTGCTCGGAACATGCCAGGCGGTATTGTTGTAGGTTACTTCGGGCGCGCTTGACGGTGTCCAGACGTTTAATGGCCGGACTGGAGAATTTCCTTGAGAGGCTGCTTTGTAATTCCGCTGCGATAGCCGCCGTATGCTCCTCCGTTCGCAGAGAGCGTTCGGTGTTTCCATTGACCGTGATGACGCCTCGAGGGCCTGGCATCTTGAGCTTGAGGTATGCGTAGTGCGGCACCGCATTGAACTTGGCAAATGTGGTTCGCCTGAGCAGTGCATGATAGCCATTGCGGAACGGGACTATGTCAGAGATTAACTCCTCGCTTCGGAAATTATCCGGAGATCTGAAGACCACTTCAAGTGTAACTGAGCCTGTACAGTTGGCTTCTACACCTGGTATGACGCCTTTAAAGGTCGTTCTGGTGGGTTTAATCCTCCAGGGATCGATGCCCATTTCCCGCACTGTATCCTGATAAAGCAGGTTCAGGCTGCTGCCACCGTCCATAAGGACTCTAGTGAGGTGAAATCCGTTAATAATTGGGTCTAGAACCAATGCGGCGAATCCGCCATGACGGATGCTAGTGGGGTGGTCCCTTCGATCAAAAGTGATCGGGCAGGAAGACCATGGGTTGAACTTTGCTGCGACTGGCTCCATCACGTATACGTCCCTTAGCACACGCTTCCACTGTTGGAAATATGCCCTAGAGGCAATAATAAATTAGTTATTATTATATTTCCTTGTTCATGATAATCGTTTATTATCCATGCTATAATTGTATTGATAGGAAACTCAGATACATGTGTGGATACATAGACAACACCATGTCCCTAGTAAGCCGCTAGTTGACTAGCTCGTTGATCAATAGATGGTTGGATGTCGTTGACCATGGACATTGGATGTCGTTGATAACGGGATCACATCATTAGGAGAATGATGTGATGGACAAGACCCAATCCTAAGCATAGCAAAAGATCGTGTAGTTCGTATGCTAAAGCTTTTCTAATGTCAAGTATCATTTCCTTAGACCATGAGATTGTGCAACTCCCGGATACCGTAGGAATGCTTTGGGTGTACCAAACGTCACAACATAACTGGGTGACTATAAAGGTGCACTACAGGTATCTCCGAAAGTGTCTGTTGGGTTGGCACGAATCGAGACTGGGATTTGTCACTCCGTGTAAACAGAGAGGTATCTCTGGGCCCACTCGGTAGGACATCATCATAATGTGCACAATGTGATCAAGGAGTTGGTCACGGGATGATGTGTTACGGAACGAGTAAAGAGACTTGCCGGTAATGAGATTGAACAAGGTATCGGGATACCGACGATCGAATCTCGGGCAAGTATCGTACCGCTAGACAAAGGGAATTATATACGGGATTGATTAAGTCCTTGACATCGTGGTTCATCCGATGAGATCATCGTGGAACATGTGGGAGCCAACATGGGTATCCAGATCCCGCTGTTGGTTATTGACCGGAGAACGTCTCGGTCATGTCTGTATGTCTGCCGAACCCGTAGGGTCTACACACTTAAGGTTCGATGACGCTAGGGTTGTAAAGGAAGTTTGTATGTGGTTACCGAATGTTGTTCGGAGTCCCGGATGAGATCCCAGACGTCACGAGGAGTTCCGGAATGATCCGGAGGTAAAGATTTATATATGGGAACTCCTGTTTTGGTCACCGGAAGAGTTTCGGGGTTTATCGGTAATGTACCGGGACCACCGGGAGGGTCCCGGGGGTCCACCAAGTGGGGCCACCAATCCCGGAGGCTTGCATGGGCCAAGAGTGGTGAGGGACCAGCCCCTGAGTGGGCTGGTGCGCCTCCCACAAGGCCCAAGGGGCAGCTAGGAGGGAAAAAGGAGGAAACCCTAGGCTTAGATGGGCCTAAGGCCCACCCTAGGGGGCGCCTCCCTCTCACCCCTCTTGGCCGCCCCTTGTTTCCCATCTAGGGCTGCCGCCCCCCTAGGGGTGGGAACCCTAGAGGGGGCGCACCCTCCTCCCTCTCCCCTATATATAGTGAGGCCTAGGGCTGCCCATAACACGCGATTCGATCTCTCGTTGGTGCAGCCCTGCATCTCTTCTTCCTCCTCTTCTGTGGTGCTTAGCGAAGCCCTGCAGGATAGCCACGCTCCTCCACCACCACCACGCCGTTGTGCTGCTGCTGGATGGAGTCTTCCTCAACCTCTCCCTCTCTCCTTGCTGGATCAAGGCATGGGAGACGTCACCGGGCTGTACGTGTGTTGAACGCGGAGGTGCCGTCCGTTCGGCACTAGGATCTCCGGTGATTTGGATCACGACGAGTACGACTCCATCAACCCCATTCTCTTGAACGCTTCCGCTCAGCGATCTACAAGGGTATGTAGATGCACTCTCCTTCCCCTCATTGCTGGTTTCTCCATAGATAGATCTTGGTGACACGTAGGAAAATTTTGAATTTCTGCTACGTTCCCCAACAGTGGCATCATGAGCTAGGTCTATGCGTAGTTTCTATGCACGAGTAGAACACAAAGTAGTTGTGGGCGTTGATTTTGTTCAATATGCTTGCCGTTACTAGTCTTATATTGATTCGGTGGCATCGTGGGATGAAGCGGCCCGGACCAACCTTACACGTACTCTTACGTGAGACTGGTTCCACCGACTGACATGCACTAGTTGCATAAGGTGGCTAGCGGGTGTCTGTCTCTCCTACTTTAGTCGGATCGGATTCGATGAAAAGGGTCCTTATGAAGGGTAAATAGCAATTGGCATATCACGTTGTGGTTTTTGCGTAGGTAAGAAACTTCTTGCTAGAAACCCATAGCAGCCACGTAAAACATGCAAACAACAATTAGAGGACGTCTAACTTGTTTTTGCAGGGTATGCTATGTGATGTGATATGGCCAAAAGGATGTGATGAATGATATATGTGATGTATGAGATTGATCATGTTCTTGTAATAGGAATCACGACTTGCATGTCGATGAGTATGACAACCGGTAGGAGCCATAGGAGTTGTCTTAATTTATTTATGACTTGCGTGTCAACATAAACGTCATGTAATTACTTTACTTTATTGCTAACCGTTAGCTGTAGTAGTAGAAGTAATAGATGACGTGACAACTTCATGGAGACACGATAATGGAGATCATGGTGTCATGCCGGTGACAAGATGATCATGGAGCCCCAAGATGGAGATCAAAGGAGCTATATGATATTGGCCATATCATGTCACTATTTGATTGCATGTGATGTTTATCATGTTTATACATCTTGTTTACTTAGAACGATGGTAGTAAATAAGATGATCCCTCATTAAAATTTCAAGAAAGTGTTCCCCTTAACTGTGCACCGTTGCGACAGTTCGTCGTTTCAATGCACCACGTGATGATCGGGTGTTTGATTCAAACGTTCACATACAACGGGTGTAAGACAGATTTACACATGCAAACACTTAGGTTGACTTGACGAGCCTAGCATGTACAGACATGGCCTCGGAACACAGAAGACCGAAAGGTCGAGCATGAGTCGTATAGAAGATACGATCAACATGAAGATGTTCACCGACGTTGACTAGTCCGTCTCACGTGATGATCGGACACGGCCTAGTTGACTCGGATCATGTAATCACTTAGATGACTAGAGGGATGTCTATCTGAGTGGGAGTTCATAAGATGAACTTAATTATCCTGAACATAGTCAAAGGGTCTTCGCAAATTATGTCGTAGCTCGCGCTTCAGTCCTACTGTTTAGTTATGTTCCTAAAGAAAATTTAGTTGAAAGTTGATAGTAGCAATTATGCGGACTAGGTCCGTAAACTGAGGATTGTCCTTAGTGCTTCATAGAATGCTTATGTCCTTAATGCACCGCTCAGTGTGCTGAACCTCAAACGTTGTCTGTGGATGTTGCGAACATCTGACATACACATTTTGATGACTACATGATAGTTCAGTGCGTAATGCTAAATGGTTTAGAATTGAGGCACCAAAGATGTTTTTTCTTGAAACGTCGCGAAACATATGAGATGTTTTGAGGGCTGAAATTGGGATTTCAGGCTCGTGCCCATGTCAAGAGGTATAAGACCTCCGACGATTTTCTTAGCCTGCAAACTAAGGGAGAAAAGCTCAATTGTTGAGCTTGTGCTCAGACTGTCTGAGTACAACAATCATTTGAATCAAGTGGGATTTGATCTTCCAGATGAGTTAGTGATGTTTCTCCGAAGTCATTGCCACCAAGATGCTAGAGCTTCGTGATGAACTATAATATATCAGGGATATATATGATGATCCTTGAGATACTCGCGATGTTTGACACCACAAAAGTAGAAATCAAGAAGGAGCATCAATTGTTGATGGTTGGTGAAACCACTAGTTTCAAGAAGGGCAAGGGCAAGAAGGGATACTTCATGAAACGGCAAACCAGCTGCTGCTCTAGTGAAGAAACCCAAGGTTGAACCCAAACCCGAGACTAAGTGCTTCTGTAATAAGGGGAACAGCCACTGGAGCAGAATTACCCTAGATACTTGGTAGATGAGAAGGCTGGCAAGGTCGATAGAAGTATATTGGATATACATTGTGTTGATGTGTACTTTACTAGTACTCCTAGTAGCACCAGGGTATTAGATACCGGTTCGGTTGCTAAGTGTTAGTAACTCGAAATAAAAGCTACGGAATAAACGTAGACTAGCTAAAGGTGAGCTGACGATATGTGTTGGAAGTGTTTCCAATGTTGATATGATCAAGCATCGCACGCTCCCTCTACCATCGAGATTGGTGTTTGCATTGAGCATAGACATGATTGGATTATATCTATCGCAATACGGTTATTCATTTAAGGAGAATAATGGTTACTCTATTTATTTGAATAATACCTTCAATGGTCTTGCACCTAAAATGAATGGTTCATTGAATCTCGATCATAGTGATACACATGTTCATGCCAAAAGATATAAGATAGTAATGATAGTACCACCTACTTGTGGCACTGCCACTTAAGTCATATCGGTATAAAACGCATGAAGAAGCTCCATGTTGATGGATCTTTGGGCTCACTCATTTTTTGAAAGGTTTGAGACATGCGAACCATGTCTATTGGTAGATATGCATGAAGAAACTCTATACAGATGGATCGTTTGGACTCACTTGATTTTGAATCACTTGAGACATGCAAATCATACCACATGGGCAAGATGACTGAAAGCCTCATTTTCAGTAAAATGGAACTAGAAAGCAACTTGTTGGAAGTAATACATTTTGATGTGTGAAATCCAATGAGTGTTGAGGCATGTAGTGGATATCGTTATGTTCTTACTTCACAGATGATTTGAGTAGATGTTGAGTATATTTACTTGATGAATCACGAGTCTGAATTATTGAAAGGTTCAAGTAATTTCAGGGTGAAGTTGAAAGATCGTCGTGACAAGAGGATAAAAGATCTATGATATGATCATAGAGATGAATATCTGAATTACGAGTTTGGCACAGAATTAAAACATTGTGGAAATTGTTTCACAACTAATACAGCCTGGAACACCATAGTGTGATGGTGTGTCCGTACATCATAACTGCACCCCATTGGATATGATGCATACCATGATGTCTCTTATCGAATTACCACAATAGTTTATGGGTTAGGCATTAGAGACAACCACATTCACTTTAAATAGGGCACCACGTAATTCCAATGAGATGACACCATATGAACTATGGTTTAGAGAAACCTAAGCTGTCATTTCTTAAAAGTTTGGGGCTGCGACGCTTATGTGAAAAAGTTTCAGGCTGATAAGCTCGAACCCGAAGCAGATAAATGCATCTTCATAGGACACCCAAAACAGTTGGGTATACCTCCTGTCTCAGATTCGAAAGCAATAAGGGATTGTTTCTAGAATCGGGTCCTTTCTCGAGGAAAAGTTTCTCTCGAAAGAATTGAGTGGGAGGATGGTGGAGACTTGATGAGGTTATTGAACCGTCTCTTCAACTAGTGTGTGGCAGGGCACAGGAAGTTGTTCCTGTGGCACCTACACCAATTGAAGTGGAAGCTTATGATAGTGATCATGAAACTTCAGATCAAGTCACTACCAAACCTCGTGGATGACAAGGATACATGCTACTTCAGAGTGGTACGTAATCTTGTCTTGGAAGTCATGTTGCTAGACAACAATGAACCTACGAGCTATGGAGAAGCGATGGTGGGCCTGGAATCCGATATATGGCTCGAGGCCATATAATCCGAGAGAGGATCCATGTATGAAAACAAAGTGTAGACTTTGGCAGAACAGCTCGATGGTCGTAAGGCTGTTGAGTGCAGATGGATTTTAAAAGGAAGACAGACAATGATGGTAAATGTCACCATTAAGAAAGCTCGACTTGTCGTTAAGATGTTTTCCGACAAGTTCAAGAAGTTGACTACGATGAGACTTTCTCACTCGTAGCGATGCTAAGAGTTTGTTGGAATTATATTAGCGATTACTGCATTATTTATGAAATCTTGCAGATAGGATATCAAAACATTGTTTCCTCGATGATTTTTGAGGAAAGGTTGTATGTGATACAACCGGAAGGTTTTGTCAATCCTGAAAGATGCTAATAAGTATGCAAAAGCTCTAGCAATCCTTCTGAGGTTTGGAGTAAGCATCTCGGAGTTGGAATGTATGCTTTGATGATGATCAAAGATTTTGGGTTTATACAAAGTTTATGAGAAACTTGTATTTCCAAAGAAGTGAGTGGGAGCACTATAGAATTTCTGATGAGTATATGTTATGGATCAGAAATGATGTAGAATTTCTGGAAAGCATATAGGGTTATTTGGAAAGTGTTTTTCAATGGAAAGCCTGGATTAAGCTACTTGAACATTGAGCATCAAGATCTATAAGGATAGATCAAAACGCTTAATGGTACTTTCAAATGAGCACATACCTTGACATGATCTTGAAGGAGTCCAAGATGGATCAGTCAAAGAAGGAGTTCTTGCCTGAGTTGTAAGGTATGAAGTTAAGACTTAAAGCTCGACCACGGCAGAATAGAGAGAAAGGACGAAGGTCGTCCCCTATGCTTAAGACATAGGCTCTACAGTATGCTATGCTGTGTACCGCACCTGAAGTGTGCCTTGCCATGAGTCAGTCAAGGGGTACAAGAGTGATCCAAGAATGGATCACAGGACAGCGGTCAAAGTTATCCTTAGTAACTAGTGGACTAAGGAATTTTCTCGATTATGGGGGTGGTAAAAGAGTTCGTCGTAAAGGGTTGCGTCGATGCAAGCTTAACACCTATCCGGATAGCTCTGAGTAGAGATACCGGATACGTATAATGGAGCAACAATTTAGAATAGCTCCAACTAGAACAGTTATTTGGAATAGCTCCAAATAGAACGTGACATAGAGATTTGTAAAGCACACACGGATCTGAAAGATTCAGACCCGTTGACTAAAACCTCTCTCACAAGCAACATGATCAAACCCAGAACTCATTGAGTGTTAATCACATAGTGATGTGAACTAGATTATTGACTCTAGTAAACTCTTTGGATGTTGGTCACATGGCGATGTGACCTGTGAGTGTTAATCACATGGTGATGTGAACTAGATTATTGACTCTAGTGCAAGTGGGAGACTGTTGGAAATATGCCCTAGAGGCAATAATAAATTAGTTATTATTATATTTCCTTGTTCATGATAATCGTTTATTATCCATGCTATAATTGTATTGATAGGAAACTCAGATACATGTGTGGATACATAGACAACACCATGTCCCTAGTAAGCCTCTAGTTGACTAGCTCGTTGATCAATAGATGGTTACGGTTTCCTGACCATGGACATTGGATGTCGTTGATAACGGGATCACATCATTAGGAGAATGATGTGATGGACAAGACCCAATCCTAAGCATAGCACAAGATCGTGTAGTTCGTATGCTAAAGCTTTTCTAATGTCAAGTATCATTTCCTTAGACCATGAGATTGTGCAACTCCCGGATACCGTAGGAATGCTTTGGGTGTACCAAACGTCACAACATAACTGGCAGGTATCTCCGAAAGTGTCTGTTGGGTTGGCACGAATTGAGACTGGGATTTGTCACTCCGTGTAAACAGATAGGTATCTCTGGGCCCACTCGGTAGGACATCATCATAATGTGCACAATGTGATCAAGGAGTTGATCACGGGATGATGTGTTACGGAACGAGTAAAGAGACTTGCCGGTAACGAGATTGAACAAGGTATCGGGATACCGACGATCGAATCTCGGGCAAGTATCGTACCGCTAGACAAAGGGAATTGTATACGGGATTGATTAAGTCCTTGACATCGTGGTTCATCCGATGAGATCATCGTGGAACATGTGGGAGCCAACATGGGTATCCAGATCCCGCTGTTGGTTATTGACCGGAGAACATCTCGGTCATGTCTGCATGTCTCCCGAACCCGTAGGGTCTACACACTTAAGGTTCGATGACGCTAGGGTTGTAAAGGAAGTTTGTATGTGGTTACCGAATGTTGTTCGGAGTCCCGGATGAGATCCCGGACGTCACGAGGAGTTCCGGAATGATCCGGAGGTAAAGATTTATATATGGGAACTCCTGTTTTGGTCACCGGAAAAGTTTCGGGGTTTATCGGTAATGTACCGGGACCACCGGGAGGGTCCCGGGGGTCCACCAAGTGGGGCCACCAACCCCGGAGAGTTGCATGGGCCAAGAGTGATGAGGGACCAGCCCCTGAGTGGGCTGGTGCGCCTCCCACAAGGCCCAAGGGGCAGCTAGGAGGGAAAAAGGAGGAAACCCTAGGCTTAGATGGGCCTAAGGCCCACCCTAGGGGGCGCCTCCCTCTCTCCACTCTTGGCCGCCCCTTGTTTCCCATCTAGGGCTGCCGCCCCCTAGGGGTGGGAACCCTAGAGGGGGCGCACCCTCCTCCCTCTCCCCTATATATAGTGAGGCCTAGGGCTGCCCATAACACGCGATTCGATCTCTCATTGGTGCAGCCCTGCATCTCTTCTTCCTCCTCTTCTTTGGTGCTTGGCGAAGCCCTGCAGGATAGCCACGCTCCTCCACCACCACCATGCTGTTGTGCTGCTGCTGGATGGAGTCTTCCTCAACCTCTCCCTCTCTCCTTGCTGGATCAAGGCATGGGAGACGTCACCGGGCTGTACGTGTGTTGAACGCGGAGGTGCCGTCCGTTCGGCACTAGGATCTCCGGTGATTTGGATCACGACGACTACGACTCCATCAACCCCGTTCTCTTGAATGCTTCCGCTCAGCGATCTACAAGGGTATGTAGATGCACTCTCCTTCCCCTCGTTGCTGGTTTCTCCATAGATAGATCTTGGTGACACGTAGGAAAATTTTGAATTTCTACTATGTTCCCCAACATCCGCTCCCTCTTGGGGACGTGGGTTGCGTATATCACGTTCACCGTCCGCACTTGTGGGGGAAAACCTTTCTGTCCACTGTTGTTCGGCGGCCGGAGCTCCTCCTCGTCATCGCTATGCAGCCCCTTGTCTCTGCTTTCGGCATTTAACTTGCTTGCCTGCTTGAACACCCAACAATCCCTGTTGGTGTGATTGGCTGGTTTTTCGGGGGTGCCATGTATCTGGCATGAGCGGTCGAGTATTCAGTCCAAACTGGACGGGCCCGGAGTGTTCCTTTTGAATGGCTTTTTCCGCTGACCGGGTTTAGAGCCTTTGAATCCGGCATTAACTGCTGTATCCTCAGTATTGTCACCATTAATGCGGCGCTTTTGCTTGTTGCGACGCGACCTACCACCGCTGTCCTTGGTATCCGAATTACCAGGGCTCTTGGTCATGTTATTGCTGCGAGCTGGCCAGCTGTCTTCTCCCGCACAAAAGCGGGTCATAAGTGTCGTGAGGGCTGCCATAGATTTCGGCTTTTCCTGTCCTACGTGCCGTGCAAGCCACGCGTCGCGGATGTTATGCTTGAAGGCTGCTAGGGCCTCTGCGTCCGGACAGTCAACGATTTGATTTTTCTCGGTTAGGAACCGTGTCCAGAATTGTCTGGCCGATTCCTCTGGCTGCTGAATTATATGGCTTAGGTCATCGGCGTCTGGTGGTCGCACATAAGTGCCCTGGAAATTGTCAAGGAATGCGGCTTCCAGGTCCTCCCAACAACCAATTGATTCTGCTGGCAAGCTGTTGAGCCAATGCCGAGCTGGTCCTTTAAGCTTGAGTGGGAGGTATTTGATGGCGTGTAGGTCATCACCGCGGGCCATGTGGATATGAAGGAGATAGTCCTCGATCCATACCGCAGGATCTGTTGTGCCATCGTATGATTCGATGTTCACGGGTTTGAAACCCTCGGGGATTTGATGATCCATTACTTCATCTGTGAAGCATAGTGGGTGTGTGGCGCCTCTGTATTGGGCTACATCACGACGCAGCTCAAACGAGCTTTGTCTACTGTGTTCGGCCCGGCCGGATTTACTATATCCGACGTGACGAGTACCGTCTCGTGCCATGGGGCGCCCACGTGATCCGTAGATCGATATTTTTTGCCTTGCCTTATCCTCCAATATATCTCGCAGGTCTGGCGCATTTTCCCATGCCTTGGTAGTTTTTGAGCGGCACCGGGGTGCGGCTTGAGTGGAGGGCCGAGAGGCCTCTCTGTCGCGGCCACGGGGTGGCCGGTCGGACGCATCATGCGCTGGTGATTTAGGTGCTTCCTCCTCTAATTGGGGTAGCAACCTGCACTTTGGGTAGCTCTTGGAGGGGCGTTCGAGTTCATACTCTTCGGCCGCAAGGACTTCCGTCCATCTGTCGGCTAGCAAATCTTGATCAGCTCTAAGCTGTTGTTGTTTTTTCTTGAGGCTGCTTGCCGTGGCCATAAGCCTGCATTTGAGACGCTCTTGTTCGACGGGATCCTCCGGCACGACAAATTCGTCGTCGTCGAGGCTTGCCTCGTCTTCGGAGGGAGGCATATAATTATCGTCCTCGACCTCTCTATCTACCGCTTCCTCATGAGGGCTGGCTTCTATATCCTCATGTGCTGAATCTTGCTGGAGGTGGTTGTCTTCGGCACTGTCCGGGGTGTTATTATCCCCCATGCCGGAATCACCGTTTTTGTTTTGGCGGGATTTAGAGCGGCGCCGCTGACGCTGGCGCTTAGGCTGCTTCTTGGAGGGGTCATCCTCCGCTGTTCCATCGCCATTGCCTTCTTTTGGGGTGTCCACCATGTATATATCATACGACGAGGTGGCTTTCCAGTGCCCTATAGGCGCTGGTTCTTGATCGTCTCCTGCATCGGCGTCCATACCATCGATGTCTTCGGAGTCGAAGTCGAGCATGTCGGTTAAATCATCAACAGTGGCTACGAAGTGGGTGGTGGGTGGGCTTTGAATTTCTTCATCATCCGCATCCCAACCATGCCGACCATAGTCCGGCCAGGGCTCTCCTGACAAAGAGAGAGACTTTAGAGAATTCAGAATATCGCCGAAGGGCGAGTGCCGAAAGATGTCCGCGGCGGTGAACTCCATTATCGGTGCGCAATCGGGTTCGATCGGTCGGGGCGCAGAGGGCTCGGAGTCCGGAGAGGAGTCCGGCTCCTTGGAGTCACGGGCTTCTCAGAGAATAGGGTGGGTGTTCGGCTCGATCGCCGTAGAGATTGCAGCCCCCGAGGCGGTGTCTAACCACCCATCCTCGGTTGGTGTAATCGGCTCCGAGCTAGGGGTCGGAGCGGACACGGGTGCGGCCTCCAGGGCACTGTTCGGCTGCAGAGCTAAATCATGCCCATCATGATAGTGCGGCGCGCTCGGCTGTGGCTCGAATCCGTCGAAGATCAAGTCTCCGCGGATTTCGGTCGTGTAGTTCAAACTTCCAAATCTGACCTGATGGCCAGGGGCGTAGCTTTCGATCTGCTCCAGATGACCAAGCAAATTGGCCCGCAGTGCAAAGCCGCCGAATACGAAGACCTGTCCGGGGAGAAAAGTCTCACCCTGGATCGCATCGCTGTTGATGATCGGAGAAGCCATCGGTCCTAAAAGTGATGACACAGAGGAACTCTCAATGAAAGCACCAATGTCGGTGTCAAAACCGGCAGATCTCGGGTAGGGGGTCCCGAATTGTCCGTCTAGGTCGGATGGTAACAGGAGGCAGGGGACACGATGTTTTACCTAGATTCTTGCCCTCTTGATGGAGGTAAAACCCTACGTCCTGCTTGATTAATATTGATGATATGGGTAGTACAAGAGTAGATCTACCACGAGATCAGAGAGGCTAAACCCTAAATGCTAGCCTATGGTATGATTGTTGTTTGTCCTACGGACTAAAACTCTCCGGTTTATATAGACACCGGAGAGGGCTAGGGTTACACAGAGTCGGTTACAATGGTAGGAGATCTACATATCCGTATCGCCAAGCTTGCCTTCCACGCCAAGGAAAGTCCCTTCCGGACGCGGGACGAAGTCTTCAATCTTGTATCTTCATAGTCCAGGAGTCCGGCCGAAGGTATAGTCCGGCCATCTGGACACCCCCTAATCCAGGACTCCCTTACTCCTATATACACCCATATACCCTAAAAGGATCGGGGAACACAATAGATCAGGAGTTCCACCGCCAGAAGCCTCCGTAGCCACCGAAAACCGATCTAGACCCGTTCCGGCACCCTGCCGGAGGGGCAATCCCTCTCCGGTGGCCATCTTCATCATCCCGGTGCTTTCCATGACGAGGAGGGAGTAGTTCTCCCTCGGGGCTGAGGGTATGTACCAGTAGCTATGTGTTTGATCTCTCTCTCTCTCTCTCGTGTTCTTGATTTGGCACGATCTTGATGTATCGCGAGCTTTGCTATTATAGTTGGATCTTTTGATGTTTTCTCCCCCCTCTACTCTCTTGTAATGGATTGAGTTTCCCCTTTGAAGTTATCTTATCGGATTGAGTCTTTAAAGATTTGAGAACACTTGATGTATGTCTTTCCGTGCGTATCTGTGGTGACAATGGGATATCACGTGATTCACTTGATGTATGTTTTGGTGATCAACTTGCGGGTTCCGCCCATGAACCTATGCATAGGGGTTGGCACACATTTTCGTCGTGATTCTCCGGTAGAAACTTTGGGGCACTCTTTGAGGTTCTATGTGTTGGTTGAATAGATGAATCTAAGATTGTGTGATGCATATCGTATAAACATACCCACGGATACTTGAGGTTACATTGGAGTATCTAGGTGACATTAGGGTTTTAGTTGATTTGTGTCTTAAGGTGTTATTCTAGTACGAACTCTAGGGCTGTTTGTGACACCTATAGGAATAGCTCAACGGATTGATTGGAAAGAATAACTTTGAGGTGGTTTCGTACCCTACCATAATCTCTTCGTTTGTTCTCCGCTATTAGTGACTTTGGAGTGACTCTTTGTTGCATGTTGAGGGATAGTTATATGATCCAATTATGTTATTATTGTTGAGAGGACTTGCACTAGTGAAAGTATGAACCTAGGCCTTGTTTCAACGCATTGCAATACCGTTTATGCTCACTTTTATCATTAGTTACCTTGCTGTTTTTATATTTTCAGATTACAAAAACCTATATCTATCATCCATATACCACTTGTATCACCATCTCTTCGCCGAACTAGTGCACCTTCCCAATTTACCATTGTATTGGGTGTGTTGGGGACACAAGAGACTCTTTGTTATTTGGTTGCAGGGTTGCTTGAGAGAGACCATCTTCATCCTACGCCTCCCACGGATTTATAAACCTTAGGTCATCCACTTGAGGGAAATTTGCTATTGTCCTACAAACCTCTGCACTTGGAGGCCCAACAACGTGTACAAGAAGAAGGTTGTGTAGTAGACATCAAGCTCTTTTTTGGCGCCGTTGCCAGGGAGGTGAGTGCTTGAAGGTATATCTTTAGATCTTGCAATCGAGTCTTTTAGTTTCTTGTTTTATCACTAGTTTAGTTTATAAAAGAAAATAAAAAATGGAATTAAGGGTACCTCATATGCTTCATCTTTTTAATATCTATCATGAAAATAAGGATTCCGATAATTGTGCTCAAGTGCTAGAAGAAGAATGCATTAGAATGTTTGGCACTAAATATTTGAATGATGAGCATGATTGCAATGTTGTTAGTATGAATTCCTTGAATATCTATGATGCTAATGATATGCAAAGCCACAAGCTTGGGGAAGCTATGTTTTATGAAGATGATATTTTTTGTCCCCCAAGCTTTGATGAGCAAATTTACTATGATGAAAGCATGCCTCCTATCTATGATGATTATTGTGATGACACGTATGCTTTAAAGAATAATGATAACCATGAAACTTGTCATCTTGATCTTAATTTTCAATCACATGATAGTTATTTTGTTGAGTTTGCTCCCACTATTATTCATGAGAAGAAATTTGCTTATGTGGAGAGTAATAAAAATTCTATGCTTGTAGATCATGAAAAGAATGCTTTAGATGCTGGTTATATTGTTGAATTCATTCATGATGCTACTGGGGGAATATATGCTTGTAGGAATTTCAATAATATCAAGTTTCCTCTCTATGTGCTTAAAGTTTTGAAGTTATGCTTGTTTTACCTTCCTATGCAAGTTGATTCTTGTTCCCACAAGTTGTTTTCTCACAAGATCCCTATGCATAGGAAGTGGGTTAGACTTAAATGTGCTAGTCATATTCTTCATGATGCTCTCTTTATGTTTCAATTCTTATCTTTTATGTGAGCATCATTGAAATCATCATGCCTAGCTAGGGGCGTTAAACGATAGCGCTTGTTGGGAGGCAACCCAACTTTATTTTTGTTCCTTGCTTTTTGCTCCTGTTTAGTAATAAATATTTAATCTAGCCTCTGTTTATATTTGGTTTTATTCTTTTAATTAGTGTTTGTGCCAAGTAGAACCGTTGGGAAGACTTGGGGAAAGTCTTGTTGATCATGCTGTAAAAAACAGAAACTTTAGCACTCACGAGAATTGCTGCCATTTTTTATTTGAGAGTGCTATTTAGTTAATTCTTTTTGAAGATGATTAATAGATAAATTCCTCACGTCCATCAATTTATTTGTGAATTTTATGAGTTCCATAAGTATACGTTTGATCCAGATTACTACAGACTGTTCTGTTTTTCACAGATTCCATTTTCGATGTGTTGTTTGCTTATTTTGATTAATCTATGAGTAGTATCAGAGGGTATGAACCATAAATAAGTTGGAATACAGTAGATATTACAACAATATGAATTTATAATGAGTTCATTACAGTACCGTATGATGGTGATTTGCTTTCTTCTACTAACAGAGCTTACGAGTTTTCTGTTAAGTTTTGTGTTGTGAAGTTTTCAAGTTTTGGGTAAAGATTTGATGGACTATGGAATAAGGAGTGGCAAGAGCCTAAGCTTGGGGATGCCCAAGGCACCCCAAGGTAATATTCAAGGACAACCAAAAGCCTGAGCTTGGGGATGCCCCAGATGGCATCCCCTCTTTCGTCTTCGTTCATCGGTAACTTTACTTGGAGCTATATTTTTATTCGCCACATGATATGTGTTTTGCTTGGAGCGTCATTTTATTTTATTTAGTTTTGCTTGCTGTTTGAATAAAATACCAAGATCTGAAATTCTTAAATGTTAGAGAGTCTTCATATAGTTGCATAATTATTTGACTACTCATTGATCTTCACTTATATCTTTTGGAGTAGTTTGTTGTTTGCTCCAGTGCTTCACTTATATCTTTTTAGAGCACGGCGGTGGTTTTATTTTGAAGAAATTGTTGAACTCTCATGCTTCACTTATATTATTTTGAGAGTCTTTAGAACAGCATGGTAATTTTCTTTGGTTATGAATCTAGTCCTAATATGATGGGCATCCAAGAGGGATATAATAAAAACTTTCATATAAAGTGCATCGAATACTATGAGAAGTTTGATACTTGATGATTTCTTTGAGATATGAAGATGGTGATATTAAAGTCATGCTAGTTGGGTAGTTGTGAATTTGAGAAATACTTGTGTTGAAGTTTGTGATTCCCGTAGCATGCACATATGGTGAACCGTTATGTGAAGAAGTCGGAGCATGATTTATTTATTGATTGTCTTCCTTATGAGTGGCGGTCGGGGACGAGCGATGGTCTTTTCCTACAAATCTATCCCCCTAGGAGCATGCACGTAGTACTTTGTTTCGATAACTAATAGATTTTTGCAATAAGTATGTGAGTTCTTTATGACTAATGTTGAGTCCATGGATTATACGCACTCTCACCCATCTGAAGGAAATATGCCCTAGAGGCAATAATAAAGTTATTATTTATTTCCTTATATCATGATAAATGTTTATTAGTCATGCTAGAATTGTATTAACCGGAAACATAATACATGTGTGAATACATAGACAAACAGAGTGTCACTAGTATGCCTCTACTTGACTAGCTCGTTAATCGAAGATGGTTATGTTTCCTAGCCATAGACATGAGTTGTCATTTGATTAACGGGATCACATCATTAGGAGAATGATGTGATTGACTTGACCCATTCCATTAGCTTAGCACTTGATCGTTTAGTTTGTTTCTATTGCTTTCTTCATAATTTATACATGTTCCTATGACTATGAGATTATGCAACTCCCGTTTACCGGAGGAACACTTTGTGTGCTACCAAATGTCACAACGTAACTGGGTGATTATAAAGGTGCTCTACAGGTGTCTCCGAAGGTACTTGTTGGGTTGGCGTATTTCGAGATTAGGATTTGTCACTCCGATTGTCGGAGAGGTATCTCTGGGCCCTCTCGGTAATGCACATCACTTAAGCCTTGCAAGCATTGCAACTAATGAGTTAGTTGCAGCATGATGTATTACAGAACGAGTAAAGAGACTTGCCGGTAACGAGATTGAACTAGGTATTGAGATACCGACGATCGAATCTCGGGCAAGTAACATACCGATGACAAAGGGAACAACGTATGTTGTTATGCGGTCTGACCGATAAAGCTCTTCGTAGAATATGTGGGAGCCAATATGAGCATCCAGGTTCCGCTATTGGTTATTGACTGGAGACGTGTCTCGGTCATGTCGACATTGTTCTCGAACCCGTAGGGTCCGCACGCTTAAGGTTTCGATGATAGTTATATTATGAGTTTATGAGTTTTGATGTACCGAAGGAGTTCGGAGTCCCGGATGAGATCGGGGACATGACGAGGAGTCTCGAAATGGTCGAGATGTAAAGATCGATATATTGGATGACTATATTCGGACATCGGAAAGGTTCCGAGTGATTCGGGTATTTTTGGGGGTACCGGGGAGTTACGGGAATACGAGGAAGAAGTAATGGGCCTCATGGGCCAAGTGGTGGAAGAGAGGAGGCAGGGCGCGCGGCCCCCCTAGCCCAAACTGAATTGGACTAGGGGGGCGGCCCCCCTTTCCTCTTTTTCCTCCTTCTCCTTCCTTCTCCTTCTCCTCCTTCCCTTCCTCCTCCTAGTAGGAGTAGGAAAGGGGAGTCCTACTCCTACTAGGAGGAGGACTCCTCCTGGCGCGCCCATAGAGGGCCGGCCGGCCTCCCCCCTTGATCATTTATATACAGGGGCAAGGGGCACCTCCACACACACAAGTTGATCAGTTGATCTTTCCCAGCCGTGTGCGGTGCCCCCCTCCACCATATTCCACCTCGATCATATCGTAGCGGTGCTTAGGTGAAGCCCTGCATCGGTAGCAACATCATCACTATCACCACGCCATCGTGCTGACGGAACTCTCCCGTGAAGCTCTGCTGGATTGGAGTTCGCGGGACGTCATCGAGTTGAACGTGTGCTGAACTCGGAGGTGACGTGTGTTCGGTACTTGGATCGGTCGGATCGTGAAGACGTTCGACTACATCAACCGCGTTGTGCTAACGCTTCCCCTTTCGATCTACGAGGGTACGTGGAAAACACTCTCCCCTCTTGTTGCTATGCATCACCATGATCTTGCGTGTGCGTAGGAATTTTTTTGAATTTACTACGTTCCCCAACAGTGGTATCCGAGCCAAGTTTTATGCGTTGATGTAATATGCATGAGTAGAACACAAGTGAGTTGTGGGCGATATAAGTCATACTGCTTACCAGCATGTCACACTTTGGTTCAGCGGTATTGTTGGATGAAGCGGCCCGGACCGACATTACGCGTACGCTTACGCGAGACTGGTTCTACCGACGTGCTTTGCACACAGGTGGCTGGCGGGTGTCAGTTTCTCCAACTTTAGTTGAACCGATTGTGGCTACGCCTGGTCCATGTGAAGGTTAAAACAGCACCAACTTGACAAACTATCGTTGTGGTTTTGATGCGTAGGTAAGAACGGTTCTTGCTCAGCCCGTAGCAGCCACGTAAAACTTGCAACAAGAAAGTAGAGGACATCTAACTTGTTTTTGCAGGGCATGTTGTGATGTGATATGGTCAAGACATGATGCTAAATTTTATTGTATCAGATGATCATGTTTTGTAACCGAGTTATCAGCAACTGGCAGGAGCCATATGGTTGTCTCTTTATTGTATGCAATGCAATTGCGCTGTAATGCTTTACTTTATCACTAAGCGGTAGCGATAGTCGTGGAAGCATAAGATTGGCGAGACGACAACGATGCTACGATGGCGATCAAGGTGTCGCGCCGGTGACGATGGTGATCATGACGGTGCTTCGGAGATGGAGATCACAAGCACAATATGATGATGGCCATATCATATCACTTACATTGATTGCATGTGATGTTTATCTTTTATGCATCTTATCTTGCTTTGTTTGACGGTAGCATTATAAGATGATCTCTCACAAAATTTCAAGATAAAAGTGTTCTCCCTGAGTATGCACCGTTGCCAAAGTTCGTCGTGCCCAAACACCACGTGATGATCGGGTGTGATAAGCTCTACATCCATCTACAACGGGTGCAAGCCAGTTTTGCACACGCAGAATACTCAGGTTAAACTTGACGAGCCTAGCATATGCAGATATGGCGTCGGAACACTGAGACCGAAAGGTCGGGCGTGAATCATATAGTAGATATGATCAACATAATGATTTTCACCATTGAAAGCTATTCCATTTCACGTGATAATCGGTTATGGTTTAGTTGATTTGGATCACGTGATCACTTAGATGATTAGAGGGATGTCTATCTAAGTGGGAGTTCTTAAGTAATATGATTAATTGAACTTTAATTTATCATGAACTTAGTCCTGGTAGTATTAGCATATCTATGTTGTAGATCAATAGCTCGCGATGCTGCTCCCCATTTAAATTTTATATGTTCCTAGAGAAAACTAAGTTGAAAAATGTTAGTAGCAATGATGCGGATTGGATCCGTGATCTGAGGATTATCCTCATTGCGGCACAGAAGAATTATGTCCTTGATGCACCACTAGGTGACAGACCTATTGCAGGAGCAGATGCAGACGTTCTGAACGTTTGGCTACCTCAATATGATGACTACTTGATAGTTTAGTGCACCATGCTTAATGGCTTAGAATCGGGACTTCAAAGGCGTTTTTAATGTCATGGAACATATGAGATGTTCCAGGAGTTGAAGTTAATATTTCAAGCAAATACCTGAGTTGAGAGATATGAAGTCTCCAACAAGTTCTATAGCTAAAAGATGGAGGAGAATAGCTCAAGCATTGAGCATGTGCTCAGATTGTCTGGGTACTACAATCGCTTGAATCAAGTGGAAGTTAATCTTCCAGATAAGATAGTGATTGATAGAATTCTCTAGTCACCATCACCAAGTTAGTAGAACTTTGTGATGAACTATAGTATGCAAGTGATGACGAAAACAATTCCCAAGCTCTTCGAGATGCTGAAATTGACGAAGGTAGAAATCAAGAAAAGCATCAAGTGTTGATGGTTGACAAGACCACTAGTTTCAAGGAAAGGGCAAAAGGAAGAAGGGGAACTTCAAGAAGAACGGCAAGCAAGTTGCTACTCAATTGAAAAACCCAAGTCTGGACCTAAGCCTGAAACTGAGTGCTTCTACTGCAAAGGGACTGGTCATTGGAAGCGGAACTACCCCAAGTATTTGGCAGATAAGAAGGATGGCAAAGTGAACAAAAGTATATTTGATATACAGATTATTGATGTGTATTCTACTAGTGTTCATAGAAACCCCTCGGTATTTGATACTGGTTCAGTTCCTAAGAGTAGTAACTCGAAACGGGAGTTGCAGAATGAACAGAGACTAGTTAAGGGTGAAATGACGATGTGTGTTGGAAGTGGTTCCAAGATTGATATGATCATCATCGCACACTCACTATACTTTCGGGATTAGTGTTGAACCTAAATAAGTGTTATTTGGTGTTTGCGTTGAGCATGAATATGATTTGATCATGTTTATTGCAATACGGTTATTCATTTTAAGTAAGAGAATAAATTGTTGTTCTTTTTACATGAATAAAACCTTATATGGTTACACACCCAATGAAAATGGTTCATTGGATCTCGATCGTAGTGATACACATATTCATAATATTGAAACCAAAAGATGCAAAGTTAATAATGATAGTGCAACTTATTTGTGGCACTACCGTTTAGGTCATATTGGTGTAAAGTGCATGAAGAAAATCCATGCTGATGGGCTTTTGGAATCACTTGATTATGAATCAGTTGATGCTTGCGAACCATGCCTCATGGGCAAGATGACTAAGACTCCGTTCTCCGGAACAATGGAGCGACCAACAGATTTGTTGGAAATCATACATACTGATGTATGTGGTTCGATGAATATTGAGGCTCGCGGCAGGTATCATTATTTTCGGATCTTCACAGATGATTTGAGCAGATATGAGTATATCTACTTGATGAAACCCAAGTCTGAAACATTTGAAAAGTTCAAAGAATTTCAGAGTGATGTGGAGAATCATCGTAACAAAAATAAAAGTTTCTACGATATGATCGCAGAAGTAAAATATTTGAGTTACGAGTTTGGCCTTTAGTTAAAACAATGTGAAATAGTTTCACTACTCACGCCACCTGAAACACCACAGTGTAATGGTGTGTCCGAACATCGTAACCGTACTTTGTTAGATATGGTGCGATCTATGATGTCTCTTACCGATTTACCACTATCATTTTAGGGTTATACATTAGAGACAGCTACATTCACATTAAATAGGGCACCATCTAAATCCGTTGAGACGACACCGTATGAAGTATGGTTTGGCAAGAAACCTAAGATGTCGTTTCTTAAAGTTTCAGGTTGCATTGCTTATGTGAAAAAGTTTCAACCTGACAAGCTCAAACCCAAATCGGAGAAGTGTGTCTTCATAGGATACCCAAGAGAAAATGTTGGGTACACCTTCTATCACAGATCCGAAGGCAAGATATTCATTGCTGAGAATGGATCCTTTCTAAGGAAGGAGTTTCTCTCGAAAGAAGTGAGTGGGAGGAAAGTAGAACTTGATGAGGTAACTATACCTGCTCTCTTATTGGAAAGTAGTTCATCATAGAAATCTGTTCCTGTGACTACTACACCAATTAGTGAGGAAGCTAATGATGATGATCAAGTAACTTCAGATCAAGTTACTACCGAAACCTCGTAGGTAAACCAGTGTGAGATTCGCACCAGAGTGGTACGGTAATCCTATTCTAGAGGTCATGTTACTTGACCATGACGAGCCTACGAACTATGAGGAAGCGATGATGAGCCCAGATTCCGTGAAATGGCTTGAGGCCATGAAATCTGAGATGAGATCCATGTATGAGAACAAAGTATGGACTTTGATTGACTTGCCCAATGATCGGCGAGCCATTGAGATTAAATGGATCTTCAAGAGGAAGACGGACGCTGATATTAGTGTTACTATCTACAAAGCTAGAATTGTCGCAAAAAGGTTTTCGACAAGTTCAAGGTGTTGACTACGATGAGAGTTTCTCACTCGTATCTATGCTTAAGTCTATCCGAATCATGTTAGCAATTGCCGCATTTTATGAAATCTGGCAAATGGATAAACAAAACTGCATTCCTTAATGGATTTATTAAAGAAGAGTTGTATATGATGCAACCAGAAGGTTTTGTCAATCCTAAAGGTACTAACAAAATATGCAAGCTCCAGCGATCCATCTATGGACTGGTGCAAGCATCTCGGAGTTGGAATATACGCTTTGATAAGTTGATCAAAGCATATTGAGGGAGTCCTGGATTAGGGGGTGTTCGGGTAGCCGGACTATACCTTCAGCCGGACTCCAGGACTATGAAGATACAAGATTGAAGACTTCGTCCTGTGTCCGGATGGGACTTTCCTTGGCGTGGAAGGCAAGCTTGGCGATGCAGATATTCAAGATCTCCTACCATTGTAACCGACTCTATGTAACCCTAACCCCATCCGGTGTCTATATAAACCGGAGGGTTTTAGTCTGTAGGACAACTTCATAAACTCCATAGACAACAATCATACCATAGGCTAGCTTCTAGGGTTTAGCCTCCTTGATCTCGTGGTAGATCTACTCTTGTACTACCCATATCATCAATATTAATCAAGCAGGACGTAGGGTTTTACCTCCATCGAGAGGGCCCAAACCTGGGTAAAACATCATGTTCCCTGCCTCCTGTTACCATCCGGCCTAGACGCACAGTTCGGGACCCCCTACCCAAGATCCGCCGGTTTTGACACCGACATTGGTGCTTTCATTGAGAGCTCCTCTGTGTCGTCGCCTTTAGGCCCGATGGCTCCTTTGATCATCAACAACGATGCGGTCCAGGGTGAGACTTTCCCCCCCCCCCCCGGACAGATCTTCGTCTTTGGTGGCTTCGCTCTGCGGGCCAATTCTCTTGGCCACTTGGAGCAGATCGAAAGTTACGCCCTTGGCCATCAAGTCAGGTTTGGAAGTTTAAACTACACGGCCGACATCCGCGGAGACTTGATCCTCGACGGGTTCGAGCCACAGCCAAGCGCGCCGCACCATCTCGAGGGGCATGATCTAGCTCTGCCTCCGGATAGTGTCCTGGAGGCCGCACATGCATCGGTTCCGACCTCTAACTCGGAGCCTATTGTGCCAATCGAGGACGAGCGGTTGGACGCCACCTCGGGGGCTGCAATCTCAAAGGCGATCGAGCCGAACGCTAGCCCCGCACTCTGCATGATCCGTGACTCCGAGGATCTGGACTCCTCCCCGGACTCCGAACCCCCCGCGCCGCTGCCAATCGAATCCTATTGGGCGCCGATAATGGAGTTCACCGCCGCAGACATCTTTCAGCACTCGCCTTTTGGCGTCATCCTGAATTCTCTTAAGTCTCTCTCTTTATCAGGAGAGCCCTGGCCGGATTACGGTCAGCGAGGATGGGATGCGGACGATGAAGAAATTCAAAGCCCACCCACCACCCACTTTGTAGCCACTGTCAATGATTTAACCGACATGCTTGACTTCGGCTCCGAAGACATCGACGATATGGACGACGATGTAGGAGAAGAACAGGAACCAGCACCTGTAGGGCGCTGGAAGGCCACCTCATCATATGACATATATATGGTGGATACTCCAAAAGATGGAGATGACGATGGAACAGTGGGGGAGGACACCCCCAAGAAACAGCCAAAGCGCCGGCGTCAGCGGCGCCGCTCTAAATCCCGCCAAAGCAAAAACGGTGATTCCGGCACGGGAGATAATACTACCCCGGATAGCTCCGAAGAACACCCACCTTAGCAAGATTCGGCACAGGAAGATGGAGAAGCCAGCCCTCATGAGAGAGCGGCAGACCAAGAGGTTGAGGATGATAACTATATGCCTCCCTCCGAAGACGAGGCAAGCCTCGATGACGACGAATTCGTCATACCATCAGACCCCGCCGAGCAAGAGCGTTTCAAACGCAGGCTTTTAGCCACAACAAGCAGCCTCAAGAAAAAGCAGCAACAGCTTAGAGCTGCCCAAGATTTGCTAGCTGACAGATGGACTGAAGTCCTTGCGGCCGAAGAGTATGAACTCGAACGCCCTCCCAAGAGTTACCCAAAGCGCAGGTTGCTACCCCGATCAGAGGAGGAAGCACCTACATCACCAGCGCACAACATGGCAGACCGGCCACCTAGCGGCCGCGATAGAGAGGCCTCTCGGCCCTCCACCCAAGTCATGCCCCGACGCCGCTCAATTAAGGCACGGGAAAATGCGCCAGACCTGCGAGACGTACTAGAGGACAAGGCAAGACAAACAAGATTGATCTACGGATCGCGCAGGCGCCCTACGGCACGTGACGATGATCTTCACTCCGGATACAACAAATCCGGCCGGGCCGAACACAACAGACATAGCTCTTCCGAGCTGCGTCGTGATATAGCCCAGTACAGAGGCGCCACACACCCGCTATGCTTCACGAATGAAGTAATGGAGCATAAAATCCCAGAGGGTTTCAAACCCGTAAACATCGAATCATACGATGGCACAACAGATCCGGCGGTATGGATCGAGGATTATCTCCTTCACATCCACATGGCACGCGGCGATGATCTACATGCCATCAAATACCTCCCGCTCAAACTCAAAGGACCGGCCCGGCATTGGCTTAACAGCTTGCCAGCAGACTCAATCGGTTCTTGGGAGGACCTGGAAGCCGCATTCCTCGACAACTTCCAGGGCACTTACGTGCGACCACCGGATGCCGACGACTTAAGCCACATAATTCAGCAGCCAGAGGAATCGGCCAGACAATTCTGGACACGGTTCCTAACAAAGAAAAACCAGATAGTCGACTGTCCGGATGCAGAGGCCCTAGCAGCCTTCAAGCATAACATCCGCGACGAATGGCTTGCCCGGCACCTGGGACAGGAAAAGCCGAAATCTATGGCAGCCCTCACGACACTCATGACCTGCTTTTGTGCGGGAGAAGACAGCTGGCTAGCTCGCAGTAACAACTTATCAAAGAACCCTGGTAATTCGGACAACAAGGACAAAAGTGGCAGGACACGGCGGAATAAGCAAAAACACCGCGTTAGCAGCGACAGCAATGAAGACACGGCAGTCAATGCTGGATTCAAAGGCTATAAATCCGGTCAGCGGAAAAAGCCATTCAAAAAGAATACTCAGGGCCCGTCCAGTTTGGACCGAATACTTGATCGCTTGTGCTAGATACATGGCACCCCCGAAAGGCCAACTAATCACACTAACAGGGATTGTTGGGTGTTCAAGCAGGCAGGCAAATTAAGAGCCGAAAACAAAGACAAGGGGCTGCACAGCGACGACGAGGAGGAGCCCAAGCCGCCGAACAACAACGGACAGAAGGGCTTTCCCCCACAAGTGTGGACGGTGAACATGATATACGCAACCCACATTCCCAAGAGGGAGCGGAAGGGTGCGCTACGGGACGTATACGCGATGGAGCCAGTCGCCCAAAGTTCAACCCATGGTCCTCCTGCCCGATCACTTTTGATCGAAGGGACCATCCCACTAGCATCCGTCATGGCGGCTTCGCCACATTGGTTCTCGACCCAATCATCGACGGATTTCATCTCACAAGAGTCCTCATGGACGGTGGCAGTAGCCTGAACCTGCTTTATCAGGATACAGTGCGGAAAATGGGCATAGATCCCTCAAGGATTAAGCCCACAAAAACAACCTTTAAAGGCGTTATACCAGGTGTAGAAGCCAACTATACAGGCTCAGTAACACTTGACGTGGTCTTCGGATCCCCGGACAATTTCCGAAGCGAAGAGTTAATCTTCGGTATAGTCCCGTTTCGCAGTGGCTATCACGCCCTGCTCGGGCGAACCGCATTCGCAAAGTTCAATGCGGTGCCGCACTACGCATATCTCAAGCTCAAGATGCCAGGCCCTCGAGGAGTAATCACGGTCAACGGAAACACCGAACGCTCGCTCCGTACGGAGGAGCACACGGCGGCTCTCGCAGCGGAAGTACAAAGTAGCCTTCTTAGGCAATTCTCCAGTCCGGCCGTTAAAAAGCCAGACACTGCCAAGCGCGCCCGGAGTAACCCACAGCAGCACCGCCTGGCACACTATGAGCAAGCGTAGCAATGCGGCCCCAACCCCAGCTCTCGTGACATAGCGAAACCAGTACCTCGCGTACATAACTACGCCCTTGAGATACCATGGGCACAGGGGAAGGGGCACAATAACGGCATGCCCAAAATACGGCTTAAAACGTACTAGGGGCTGCCGGATTCTTTTTTCAACCTTTTTTACTTTCAGGACTCCATACTTCGGACGACCTGTTCCGCAATTCGACTGCCGCACAAACGATGCAAGATCCAGGAGGCAGACAAGCCATGCCGCATTATGGAACTCCCAGGTGGTCTCCGTTACGAGCGGTATACCTGTCTTAAATACAACTCCGCGGCCTGCCCCTGGTCAGGACATACTAAATAGTCCAATATCTTTTTTCTTATCGCACCACTTGTATCGTTCGGCTTTGATAAATAGCCTCTTTATAAACAATGCATAGCTTTCTGTCTAGTTTTTGCATTATCAGCTTTTCATATATATGTTTATGACATGTTGCACCCGTACACTGTGGTACGGCAAAATACGCCAGGGGCTTTAGTACCCATTAATATGGCGTGAGAAGTCCGTACACTTCCACAAGTGCGGCACTCCGAACTTATAGCACTATATGCATCGGCTCCGAATCATGATTTGGGTCAATAGTTGGGTTTGCCCGGCTCCTATGTTTTGGTGCCTTACGTTCCGCTATATCGGCTAAGGTAGCACTAGGAGAACCACTGCGATTGTGCCCCGGTTGAGCTGGGTTAAGCACCTGAGTGGACAAAGCTAAAACTGACTGTCATGATGTGGCGAGAGACCGGTCGCTGTTCGAGAGGGTTTTTGAGTCCCTAAAGGCTTATGCCGCTTCGAGCGAGGAGCTGGCTTTGTCCGGCCAAGGCGTGGATAGCGCCCCGAACTCGGTCTTCCGAACTAGGGGCTACGCCGAAATTTAAAATTATAGAGTTCTATGGCTAAGTGAGAGTGTTCAAGCATTATAGTCCGATTGCCTGGTTCGTTATGCTGAGCGCCTCCCTCGAAGGACCCAACTATGGGAAAAAGAGCGCTCAGGTTTATCCTGAACACCCCAGCACTAGTGGCACGGGGGCAGAAGCCGACGACTGGCCATCTCTCAATTTTTGATAAACGGCCGCACAGAAAGTAATATTTTAAATTCAATAAGCATTGCTTAGCGCACATGAACAAGTTTTCAGCGCACAGGATAAACACGAGCGAGTTCATTCAAAAATTACATCCTTGGTACATTCATCCGCCACAAGGCGGGCACCCGCAAGAACATCCTTATAGTAGTTCTCGTGCCTGCGATGCTCCTTCCCCGGCGGCGTCCCGTCCCTCACAAGCTTCTCACCGTCCAGCTTACCCCAGTGCACCTTTGCACGGGCAAGGGCCCTACGGGCACCTTCGATGCAGACGGAGCGCTTGATGACCTCGTGAAGGAAATATGCTAGAGGCAATAATAAAGTTATTATTTATTTCCTTATAATCATGATAAATGTTTATTATTCATGCTAGAATTGTATTAACCGGAAACATAATACATGTGTGAATACATAGACAAACAAAGTGTCACTAGTATGCCTCTACTTGACTAGCTCGTTAATCAAAGATGGTTATGTTTCCTGACCATGAACAATGAGTTGTTATTTGATTAACGAGGTCACATCATTAGTTGAATGATCTGATTGACATGACCCATTCCATTAGCTTAGCACCCGATCGTTTAGTATGTTGTTGTTGCTTTCTTCATGACTTATACATGTTCCTATGACTATGAGATTATGCAACTCCCGTTTGCCGGAGGAACACTTTGGGTGCTACCAAACGTCACAACGTAACTGGGTGATTATAAAGGAGCATTACAGGTGTCTCCAAAGGTAGATGTTGGGTTGGCGTATTTCGAGATTAGAATTTGTCACTCCGATTGTCGGAGAGGTATCTCTGGGCCCTCTCGGTAATACACATCACATAAGCCTTGCAAGCATTACAACTAATATGGTAGTTGTGAGATGATGTATTACGGAACGAGTAAAGAGACTTGCCGGTAACGAGATTGAACTAGGTATTGGATACCGACGATCGAATCTCGGGCAAGTAACATACCGATGACAAAGGGAACAACGTATGTTGTTATGCGGTCTGACCAATAAAGATCTTCGTAGAATATGTAGGAGCCAATATGGGCATCCAGGTCCCGCTATTGGTTATTGACCAGAGACGTGTCTCGGTCATGTCTACATTGTTCTCGAACCCGTAGGGTCTGCACGCTTAAGGTTACGATGACAGTTATATTATGAGTTTATGCATTTTGATGCACCGAAGGTTGTTCGGAGTCCCGGATGTGATCACGGACATGACGAGGAGTCTCGAAATGGTCGAGACGTAAAGATTGATATATTGGAAGCCTATGTTTGGATATCGGAAGTGTTCCGGGTGAAATCGGGATTTTACCGGAATACCAGGAGGGTTACCGGAACCCCCCGGGAACCATATGGGCCTTCATGGGCCTTAGTGGAAAGGAGAAAGGGGCAGCCCAAGGTGGCTGCGCACCTCCCCCCTCCCCTAGTCCTATTAGGACTAGGAGAAGGTGGCCGGCCCCCCTCTCTCTCTCTCTTCCCCTTTGGGAATCCTAGTTGGAATAAGATTGGGGGGGAGTCCTACTCCGGAAGGAGTAGGACTCCTCCTGCGCCCTCCTCCTGGCCGGCGCCCCCCTCCCCCCTTGGCTCCTTTATATACTGAGGCAGAGGCACCCCAGAGACACACAAGTTGATCCACGTGATCTATTCCTTAGCCGTGTGCGGTGCCCCCTGCCACCATATTCCTCGATAATACTGTAGCGGAGTTTAGGCGAAGCCCTGCTGTTGTAGTTCATCAAGATCGTCACCACGCCATCGTGCTGACGGAACTCTTCCCCGACACTTTGCTGGATCGGAGTCCGTGGATTGTCATCGAGCTGAACGTGTGCTCGAACTCGGAGGTGCCGTAGTTTCGGTGCTTGATCGGTTGGATCGTGAAGACGTACAACTACTTCCTCTATGTCGTGTCAGCGCTTCCGCAGTCGGTCTGCGTTGGGTACGTAGACAACAGTCTCCCCTCTCTTTGCTATGCATCACATGATCTTGCGTGTGCGTAGGAAAATTTTGAAATTACTATGAAACCCAACAGTGGCATCTGAGCCTAGGTTATTTATGTTGATGTTATATGCACGAGTAGAACACAAGTGAGTTGTGGGCGATATAAGTCATACTGCCTACCAGCATATCATACTTTGGTTCGGCGGTATTGTTGGACGAGACGACCCGGACCAACCTTACGCGTACGCTTACGCGAGACCGGTTCCCTCGACGTGCTTTGCACATAGATGGCTTGCGGGCGACTGTCTCTCCAACTTTAGTTGAACCGAGTGTGGCTACGCCCGGTCCTTGCGAAGGTTAAAACGGAGTCTATTTGACAAACTATCGTTGTGGTTTTGATGCGTAGGTGAGATTGGTTCTTACTTAAGCCCGTAGCAGCCACGTAAAACATGCAACAACAAAGTAGAGGATGTCTAACTTGTTTTTGCAGGGCATGTTGTGATGTGATATGGTCAAGGCATGATGCTGAATTTTATTGTATGAGATGATCATGTTTTGTAACCGAGTTATCGGCAACTGGCAGGAGCCATATGGTTGTCGTTTTATTGTATGCAATGCAATCGCGATGTAATGCTTTACTTTATTACTAAACGGTAGTGATTGTCGTGGAAGCATAAGATTGGCGAGACGACAACGATGCTATGATGGAGATCAAGGTGTCGCGCCGGTGATGATGGTGATCATGACGGTGCTTCGGAGATGGAGATCACAAGCACAAGATGATGATGGCCATATCATATCACTTAAATTGATTGCATGTGATGTTTATCTTTTTTATGCATCTTATCTTGCTTTGATTGACAGTAGCATTATAAGATGATCTCTCACTAAATTATCAAGAAGTGTTCTCCCTGAGTATGCACCGTTGCCAAAGTTCGTCGTGCCCAGACACCACGTGATGATCGGGTGTGATAAGCTCTACGTCCATCTACAACGGGTGCAAGCCAGTTTTGCACACGCAGAATACTCAGGTTAAACTTGACGAGCCTAGCATATGCAGATATGGCCTCGGAACACGGAGACCGAAAGGTCGAGCGTGAATCATATAGTAGATATGATCAACATAACGATGTTCACCATTGAAAACTACTCCATCTCACGTGATGATCGGTTATGGTTTAGTTGATTTGGATCACGTAATCACTTTGAAGATTAGAGGGATGTCTATCTAAGTGGGAGTTCTTAAGTAATTTGATTAATTGAACTTAAATTTATCATGAACTTAGTCCCTGGTAGTATCTTGCTTGTTTATGTTGATTGTAGATAGATGGCTCGTGCTGTTGTTTCGTTGAATTTTAATGCGTTCCTTGAGAAAGCAAAGTTGAAAGATGATGGTAGCAATTACATGGACTGGGTCCGTAACTTGAGGATTATCCTCATTGCTGCTCAGAAGAATTACGTCCTGGAAGCACCGCTGGGTGCCAGGCCTGCTGCTGGAGCAACACCAGATGTTATGAACGTCTGGCAGAGCAAAGCTGATGACTCCTCGATAGTTCAGTGTGCCATGCTTTACGGCTTAGAATCGGGACTTCAACGACGTTTTGAACGTCATGGAGCATATGAGATGTTCCAGGAGTTGAAGTTAATATTTCAAGCAAATGCCCGGATTGAGAGATATGAAGTCTCCAATAAGTTCTATAGCTGCAAGATGGAGGAGAACAGTTCCGTCAGTGAGCATATACTCAAAATGTCTGGGAATAATAATCACTTGATTCAATTGGGAGTTAATCTTCCGGATGATTGCGTCATTGACAGAATTCTCCAATCACTGCCACCAAGCTACAAGAGCTTCGTGATGAACTATAATATGCAAGGGATGAACAAGACTATTCCCGAGCTCTTCGCAATGCTGAAAGCTGCGGAGGTAGAAATCAAGAAGGAGCATCAAGTGTTGATGGTTAACAAGACCACTAGTTTCAAGAAAAATGGCAAAGGGAAGAAGAAGGGGAACTTCAAGAAGAACGGCAAGCAAGTTGCTGCTCAAGAGAAGAAACCCAAGTCTGGACCTAAGCCTGAAACTGAGTGCTTCTACTGCAAGCAGACTGGTCACTGGAAGCGGAACTGCCCCAAGTATTTGGCGGATAAGAAGGATGGCAAGGTGAACAAAGGTATATGTGATATACATGTTATTGATGTGTACCTTACTAGAGCTCGCAGTAGCACCTGGGTATTTGATACTGGTTCTGTTGCTAATATTTGCAACTCGAAACAGGGACTACGGAATAAGCGGGCACTGGCAAAGGACGAGGTGACGATGCGCGTGGGAAACGGTTCCAAAGTCAATGTGATCACGGTCGGCACGCTACCTCTACATCTACCTTCGGGATTAATAAGACCTAAATAATTGTTATTTGGTGCCAGCGTTGAGCATGAACATTATATCTGGATCTTGTTTAATGCGAGACGGTTATTCATTTAAATCAGAGAATAATGGTTGTTCTATTTATATGAGTAATATCTTTTATGGTCATGCACCCTTGAAGAATGGTCTATTTTTATTAAATCTCGATAGTAGTAATACACATATTCATAATGTTGAAGCCAAAAGATGCAGAGTTGATAATGAAAGTGCAACTTATTTGTGGCACTGTCGTTTAGGTCATATCGGTGTAAAGCGCATGAAGAAACTCCATACTAATGGACTTTTGGAAACACTTGATTATGAATCACTTGGTAGTTGCGAACCGTGCCTCATGGGCAAGATGACTAAAACACCGTTCTCTGGTACTATGGAGAGAGCAACAGATTTGTTGGAAATCATACATACCGATGTATGTGGTCCGATGAATATTGAGGCTCGTGGCGGATATCGTTATTTTCTCACCTTCACAGATGATTTAAGCAGATATGGATATATCTACTTAATGAAACATAAGTCTGAAACATTTGAAAAGTTCAAAGAATTTCAGAGTGAAGTTGAAAATCATCGTAACAAGAAAATAAAGTTTCTATGATCTGATCGTGGAGGAGAATATTTGAGTTACGAGTTTGGTGTACATTTGAAAAACTGTGGAATAGTTTCGCAACTCACGCCACCCGGAACACCACAGCATAATGGTGTGTCCGAATGTCGTAATCGTACTTTACTAGATATGGTGCGATCTATGATGTCTCTTACTGATTTACCGCTATCGTTTTGGGGTTATGCTCTAGAGACGGCTGCATTCACGTTAAATAGGGCACCATCAAAATCCGTTGAGACGACGCCTTATGAACTGTGGTTTGGCAAGAAACCAAAGTTGTCGTTTCTTAAAGTTTGGGGCTGCGATGCTTATGTGAAAAAGCTTCAACCTGATAAGCTCGAACCCAAATCGGAGAAATGTGTCTTCATAGGATACCCAAAGGAAACTGTTGGGTACACATTCTATCACAGATCCGAAGGCAAGACATTCGTTGCTAAGAATGGATCCTTTCTAGAGAAGGAGTTTCTCTCGAAAGAAGTGAGTGGGAGGAAAGTAGAACTTGACGAGGTAACTGTACCTGCTCCCTTACTGGAAAGTAGTTCATCACAGAAAACTGTTTCAGTGACACCTACACCAGTTAGTGAGGAAGCCAATGATAATGATCATGAAACTTCAGATCAAGATACTACAGAACCTTGTAGATCAACCAGAGTAAGATCCGCACCAGAGTGGTACGGTAATTCTGTTCTGGAAGTCATGCTACTAGATCATGATGAACCTACGAACTATGAAGAAGCGATGGTGAGCCTAGATTCCTCAAAGTGGCTTGAAGCCATGAAATCTGAGATGGGATCCATGTATGAGAACAAAGTATGGACTTTGGTTGACTTGCCCGATGATCGGCAAGCAATTGAGAATAAATGGATCTTTAAGAAGAAGACTGACGCTGATGGTAATGTTACTGTCTACAAAGCTCGACTTGTCGCAAAATGTTTTCGGCAAGTTCAAGGGATTGACTACGATGAGACCTTCTCACCCGTAGCGATGCTTAAGTCCGTCCGAATCATGTTAGCGATTGCCACATTTTATGATTATGAAATTTGGTAGATGGATGTCAAAACTGCATTCCTGAATGGATTTCTGGAAGAAGAGTTGTATATGATGCAACCGGAAGGTTTGTCGATCCAAAGGGAGCTAACAAAGTGTGCAAGCTCCAGCGATCCATTTATGGACTGGTGCAAGCCTCTCGGAGTTGGAATAAACGTTTTGATAGTGTGATCAAAGCATTTGGTTTTATACAGACTTTTGGAGAAGCCTGTATTTACAAGAAAGTGAGTGGGAGCTCTGTAGCATTTCTGATATTATATGTGGATGACATATTGCTGATTGGAAATGATATAGAATTTCTGGATAGCATAAAGGGATACTTGAATAAGAGTTTTTCTATGAAAGACCTCGGTGAAGCTGCTTACATATTAGGCATTAAGATCTATAGAGATAGATCAAGACGCTTAATTGGACTTTCACAAAGCACATACCTTGACAAAATTTTGAAGAAGTTCAAAATGGATCAAGCAAAGAAAGGGTTCTTGCCTGTGTTACAAGGTGTGAAGTTGAGTAAGACTCAATGCCCGACCACTGCACTGCAGAAGATAGAGAGAATATGAAAGATGTTCCCTATGCATCAGCCATAGGATCTATCATGTATGCAATGCTGTGTACCAGACCTGATGTGTGCCTTGCTATAAGTTTAGCAGGGAGGTACCAAAGTAATCCAGGAGTGGATCACTGGACAGCGGTCAAGAACATCCTGAAATACCTGAAAAGGACTAAGGATATGTTTCTCGTATATGTAGGTGACAAAGAGCTCACCGTAAAAGGTTACGTTGATGCAAGCTTTGACACTGATCCGGACCATTCTAAATCGCAAACCGGATACGTGTTTACATTAAACGGTGGAGCTGTCAGTTGGTGCAGTTCTAAACAAAGCGTCGTAGCGGGATCTACATGTGAAGCGGAGTACATAGCTTCTTCGGAAGCAGCGAACGAAGGAGTCTGGATGAAGGAGTTCATATCCGATCTAGGTGTCATACCTAATGCATCGGGTCCAATGAAAATCTTTTGTGACAATACTGGTGCAATTGCCTTGGCAAAGGAATCCAGATTTCACAAAAGGACCAAACACATCAAGAGACGCTTCAACTCCATCCGGGATCTAGTCCAGGTGGGAGACATAGAGATTTGCAAGATACATACGGATCTGAATGTTGCAGACCCGTTGACTAAGCCTCTTCCACGAGCAAAACATGATCAGCACCAAGGCTCCATGGGTGTTAGGATCATTACGGTGTAATCTAGATTATTGACTCTAGTGCAAGTGGGAGATTGAAGGAAATATGCCCTAGATAGAGGCAATAATAAAGTTATTATTTATTTCCTTATATCATGATAAATGTTTATTATTCATGCTAGAATTGTATTAACCGGAAACATAATACATGTGTGAATACATAGACAAACAGAGTGTCACTAGTATGCCTCTACTTGACTAGCTCGTTAATCAAGATGGTTATGTTTCCTAACCATGAACAAAAGAGTTGTTATTTGATTAACGGGATGACATCATTAGAAGAATGATGTGATTGACATGACCCATTCCATTAGCTTAGCACCCGATCGTTTAGTATGTTGCTATTGCTTTCTTCATGACTTATACATGTTCCTATGACTATGAGATTATGCAACTCCTGTTTGCCGGAGGAACACTTTGTGTGCTACCAAACGTCACAACGTAACTGGGTGATTATAAAGGAGCTCTACAGGTGTCTCCAAAGGTACATGTTGGGTTGGCGTATTTCGAGATTAGGATTTGTCACTCCGATTGTCGGAGAGGTATCTCTGGGCCCTCTCGGTAATGCACATCACATAAAGCCTGCAAGCAATTACAACTAATAGTTAGTTGTGAGATGATGTATTACGGAACGAGTAAAGAGACTTGCCGGTAACGAGATTAAAAGGTATTGAGATACCCGACGATCGATCTCGGGCAGTAACATACGATGACAAAGGGAACAACGTATGTGTTATGCGGTCTGACCGATAAAGATCTTCGTAAAATATGTAGGAGCCAATATGAGCATCCAGGTTCCGCTATTGGTTATTGACCGGAGACGTGTCTCGGTCATGTCTAACATTGTTCTCGAACCCAGTAGGGTCCGCACGCTTAAGGTTACGATGACAGTTATATTATGAGTTTATGCATTTTGATGTACCGAAGGTTGTTCGGAGTCCCGGATGTGATCACGGACATGACGAGGAGTCTCGAAATGGTCGAGACATAAAGATTGATATATTGGAAGCCTATGTTTGGATATCGGAAGTGTTCCGGGTGAAATCGGGATTTTACCGGATACCGGGAGGTTACCGGAACCCCCCGGGAACCATATGGGCCTTCATGGGCCTTAGTGGAAAGGAGAAAGGGGCAGCCCAAGGTGGCTGCGCACCTCCCCCCTCCCCTAGTCCTATTAGGACTAGGAGAAGGTGGCCAGCCCCCCTCTCTCTCTCTTCCCCTTTGGGAATCCTAGTTGGAATAGGATTGGGGGGGAGTCCTACTCCCGGAAGGAGTAGGACTCCTCCTGCGCCCTCCTCCTGGCCGGCGCCCCCCTCCCCCCTTGGCTCCTTTATATACTGAGGTAGGTAGAGGCACCCCAGAGACACACAAGTTGATCCACGTGATCTATTCCTTAGCCGTGTGCGGTGCCCCCTGCCACCATATTCCTCGATAATACTGTAGCGGAGTTTAGGCAAAGCCCTGCTGCTGTAGTTCATCAAGATCGTCACCACGCCGTCGTGCTGACGGAACTCTTCCCCGACACTTTGCTGGATCGGAGTCCGGGGATCGTCATCGAGCTGAACGTGTGCTCGAACTCGGAGGTGCCGTAGTTTCGGTGCTTGATCGGTTGGATCGTGAAGACGTACGACTACTTCCTCTACGTCGTGTCAGCGCTTCCGCAGTCGGTCTGCGTTGGGTACGTAGACAACACTCTCCCCTCTCGTTGCTATGCATCACATGATCTTGCGTGTGCGTAGGAAAATTTTGAAATTACTACGAAACCCAACACCTCGAGCCTTGGACAGGCCTCCACCAGTCGCCGCACCAGTCCGAAGTAGCTCCCAGGCAGGGCCTCTCTGGGCCACAGCCGAACTATGAAGCCCTTCATGGCCTGTTCGGGCGCCTTGTGGAGCTCGACCAGCTGTTTCAGCTGGTCGCTCAAGGGCACAGGGTGTCCGGCCTCAGCATACTGAGACCAGAACACCTTCTCCGTCACGCTGCCCTCTTCAGCTCGGTAGAATGCGGCGGCGTTAGACACGCTGCGGGGAAGATCTGCGAATGCCCCTGGAGAGCTCCGGATTCGGGTAAGTAACAAGTACTTTACTTTTATACTTCTGCTTTGCATAAATAATGCCTTACCCGCCGCTATCTTTTTCATCTCCTCCAACTCTTGGAGGGCCTTTTGGGCTTCGGCCTTGGCGGACTTGGCAGTCTCAAGGGCCGCCGCGAGCTCGGACTCTTGCGTCTTGGACTCAAGCTCCAAACTCTCATGTTTTTTCATGAGAGCCTGAAGCTCCTGCTGCACCTCGCCAACCTGGCCCTCCAGTTTCTCTCGCTCGGAGCACTCCACAGCCGTTTTCTCTTCGGCCTCGGACAACGCTTGCTTGAGGGTCGCCACCTCAGTCGTGGCCCCTACAATAAGTAGTACAATCCTGTTATTTTTTGCAATCAAGCCTTTCTATAGGCACTTTTTCTGTAAGGTATTTCTTACCTTCTTTCTCCTCGAGCTGCCGTTTGGCAAGGCCGAGCTCTTGCTCGGTCCGCTCGAGGCCCTGTTTCAGGGCACCCACCTCCGCAGTCAGTGCGGCGGTGGCTAGCAGCGAAGCCTGCATACGCATATTGACTCTCTGTTGTTAGACTCCTGCGAAATTTAATAGATCCTCTATTCGGCTTTTCTTTCCGAACGCCAAACAGAGCATCAGGGGCTACTGTCTATGCGGTTATATTTTTACATATTTTTACTTACCTCGAAGCCTGTCAGAAGGCTAGCGCAAGCTTCAGTCAATCCGCTCTTGGCGGACTGAACCTTCTGGATCATCGTACTCATAATAGTACGGTGCTCCTCGTCGATGGAGGCGCCGTCAAGCACCTCCAGCATTTTGTCCGGCACCTCCGGTTGGACGGAGGCTGCCGGCTCAGAAGGCTTACTCCTCTTGGAAGGAGTTCGCCTACCGCGGCCCGGAACTGTTGTAGATTCCGGTGCGGTGTCCAGCTCAAAGCCGGACTTGGAGCCCTGGGGAGTCTTGTCCCCTTCCCTCCTGGAGTCTGGGAGGTTGCCTTGCGGCTCCTCCGGGACCACCTCCTCCTGCCCCGGAGCTTGTCGCGACGCCACTTCGGCGTCGTCTGCAGTGCGGGGGGAGGCAGCGGGCGGAACTGAGTTCACATCCGATGAGTCCAGGGAGCCGCCCGACGATTTGTCGAGTCCGGTCCGGGGCGGGCTGCATGATTATATGTGACATTAGGGAAAGCTGTGCAACAAAGGAACGTCATGAGTTACTCTGATATCCGAACTTACGATTTCGCCGGACGCTTGGTCCTGTTTGGCCACTCCTCTTCGTCCTCTTCGGCATGGGGGGAGTAGTCCGGCGGAGGGGTCTTCCTCTTCCTGGAGCCTTCGGCCTCCCCCGTTGGGGCGGCCTTCCTCTTCTCTCCTCCCTCGCTGGGGGGAGAGTTTCCTTCTTCCTCCTCCTCGTTTTCATGGGAGGAGGGCGTCTCGGACTCGTCAGATGACGAGTCCGACACCACCATATTACGGGAACTCCTTCGAGTCCCCGTGGCCTTCTTCTTCTTGGCCTTCTTCTTCGTCACCACATAAGGCGCCGGAACCAGCAACTTCACTAGTAAAGCTGGGGCTGGGTCTTCGGGCAGCGGAGCCGGACAGTTAATCGGTCCGGATATCGCCCGCCAAGCCTGTCAAAGGTGAGGGAGTTTAGATCCCGCATAGAGTCAAACTATGGAAAAAAGCTTAAACATCCTATAAAAGGTGTAGATGGCTTACCTCGTTAGCGTGACGCTGCGAGCTGTATCCGCGGTCATCAGAAGCGGATGCAGGAGCCTCGGCGCCCTTGAATAGCATCCTCCAGGTGTCTTCGTACGTCGTGTCGAAGAGCCTGCTGAGGGTTTGATGTTGCGCCGGGTTGAACTCCCACAGATTAAAATCCCGTTGTTGGCACGGGAGGATCCGGCGGACGAGCATAACCTGGATTACATTGACAAGCCGGACTGGCTTGTTCACCAGGGACTGGATGCATGTTTGCAATCCGGTCACCTCTTTTTCGTCACCCCACGACAGGCCCGTCTCTTTCCAGGACATAAGCCGCGTGGGGGGTCCGGATCGGAACTCGGGGGCTACGGTCCATTTTGGATCGCGTGGCTCGGTGATATAAAACCACCCGGCTTGCCATCCCTTTAGGGTCTCCACAAAAGAGCCCTCGAACCATAGGACGTTGGCCATCTTGCCCGCCATGGCGCCTCCGCACTCCGCCTGGCTGCCGCGCACCACCTTGGGCTTGACGTTGAAGGTCTTGAGCCAGAGGCCGAAATGGGGGCAGACGCGGAGAAAAGCCTCGCACACGACGATAAACGCCGAGATGTTGAGGATGAAGTTCGGGGCCAGATCGTGGAAATCCAGGCCGTAGTAGAACATGAGCCCCCGGACAAATGGGTGGAGTGGGAAGCCCAGTCCACGGAGGAAGTGGGGAACGAATACTACCCTCTCATGGGGCCTTGGGGTGGGGATAATCTGCCCCTCCTCGGGAAGCCGGTGCGCGATGTCCTTGGACAGGTATCCGGCCTTCCTTAGCTTCTTAACTTGGCCCTCCGTAACGGAGGAGGCCTTCCACTTGCCTCCCGCTCCGGACATTGCTGGAGAAGGTTGAGGTGGGAAGTGCGGGCTTGGGCGCTGGAGCTCGAAAGCGCAGGAGATGGATAGGCAAAGGAGGAAGAGGGCGTAGGTAAAGAGGTGGATCCTTATCCCCTTATATGGGCGGATGCGGTTGTGCGTCCCCACCAGCCTAGTAAAACTCGCTTGCCTCCCAAGCGTCATGATAAGTGGCGCGGTTGGGTTACCCACGTCCGTATTGATGAGAATCCCGTAAAAGGGGGTACACGATCTCTGCTTCGACAAGACGTGCCAAGGAAACCGCCTCGCAAAACACGCTGAGGTGGAAAAGTAAAAACGATTCGGGTAAAGGACTTGGCCGTAGTGTGATGGCGCACTGCGGTATACGTTAGCAGATTTGATTTGTGTTAATATTATTCTCTCTGTGGCAATATGTGGAAGCTTATTTTGCAGAGCCGGACACTACTCTTGGTGTTTACAATCTTCTATGAAGGACTTGGAGGAGGAACCCGCCTTGCAATGCCGAAGACAATTTGCGCGTCGGACTCGTCGTCATTGAAGCCTGGTTCAGGGGCTACTGAGGGAGTCCTGGATTAGGGGGTGTTCGGGTAGCCGGACTATACCTTCAGCCGGACTCCAGGACTATGAAGATACACGATTGAAGACTTCGTCCCGTGTCCAGATGGGACTTTCCTTGGCGTGGAAGGCAAGCTTGGCGATGCGGATATTCAAGATCTCCTACCATTGTAACTGACTCTATGTAACCCTAACCCCATTTGGTGTCTATATAAACCGGAGGGTTTTAGTCCGTAGGACAACTTCATAAACTCCATAGACAACAATCATACCATAGGCTAGCTTCTAGGGTTTAGCCTCCTTGATCTCGTGGTAGATCTACTCTTGTACTACCCATATCATCAATATTAATCAAGCAGGACGTAGGGTTTTACCTCCATCGAGAGGGCCCGAACCTGGGTAAAACATCGTGTTCCCTGCCTCCTGTTACCATCCGGCCTAGACGCACAGTTCGGGACCCCCTACCCGAGATCCGCCGGTTTTGACACCGACACATATAGTTTTATGCAGACTTGCAGTGAAGCCTGTATTTACAAGAAAGTGAGTGGGAGCACTACAACATTTCTGATAAGTATATGTGAATGACATATTGTTGATTGGAGATAATGTAGAATTATTCTGCAAAGCATAAAGGAATGTTTGAAAGGAGTTTTTCAAAGAAAGACCTCGGTGAAGCTGCTTACATATTGAGCATCAAGATCTATAGAGATAGATCAAGACACTTGATAAGTTTTTCAATGAGTACATACCTTGACAAGATTTTGAAGTAGTTCAAAATGGAACAGTCAAAGAAGGAGTTCTTGCCTGTGTTACAAGGTGTGAAGTTGAGTAAGACTCAAAACCCGACAACGGCAGAAGATAGAGAGAAAATGAAAGTCATTCCCTATGCCTCAGCCATAGGTTCTATAAAGTATGCCATGCTATGTACCAGACCTATTGTATACCCTGCCCTGAGTTTGGCAAGGGAGTACAATAGTGATCTAGGAGTAGATCACTAGACAACAGTCAAAATTATCCTTAGTGGAATAAGGATATGTTTCTCGATTATGGAGGTGACAAAAAGGTTCGTCGTAAAGGGTTACGTCGATGCAAATTTTGACACTGATCCAGATGACTCTAAATCTCAATCTGGATACATATTGAAAGTGGGAGCAATTAGCTAGAGTAGCTCCGTGCAGAGCATTGTTGACATAGAAATTTGCAAAATACTTACGGATCTGAATGTGGCAGACCCGTTGACTAAACTTCTCTCACGAGCAAAACATGATCACACCTTAGTACTCTTTGGGTGTTAATCACATAGCGATGTGAACTAGATTATTGACTCTAGTAAACCCTTTGGGTGTTGGTCACATGTCGATGTGAACTATGGGTGTTAATCACATGCTGACATGAACTATTGGTATTAAATCACATGGCAATGTGAACTAGATTATTGACTCTAGTGCAAGTGGGAGACTGAAGGAAATATGCCCTAGAGGCAATAAAAGTTATTATTTAATTCCTTATATCATGATAAATGTTTATTATTCATGCTAGAATTGTATTAACCGAAAACATAATACATGTGTGAATACATAGACAAACAGAGTGTCACTAGTATGCCTCTACTTGACTAGCTCGTTAATCGAAGATGGTTATGTTTCCTAGCCATAGACATGAGTTGTCATTTGATTAACGGGATCACATCATTAGGAGAATGATGTGATTGACTTGACCCATTCCATTAGCTTAGCACTTGATCGTTTAGTTTGTTGCTATTGCTTTCTTCATAACTTATACATGTTCCTATGACTATGAGATTATGCAACTCCCGTTTACCGGAGGAACACTTTGTGTGCTACCAAACGTCACAACGTAACTGGGTGATTATAAAGGTTCTCTACAGGTGTCTCTGAAGGTACTTGTTGGGTTGGCGTATTGCGAGATTAGGATTTGTCACTCCGATTGTCGGAGAAGTATCTCTGGGCCCTCTCGGTAATGCACATCACTTAAGCCTTGCAAGCATTGCAACTAATGAATTAGTTGCAGGATGATGTATTACAGAACGAGTAAAGAGACTTGCCGGTAACGAGATAGAAATAGGTATTGAGATACCGATGATCGAATTTCAGGCAAGTAACATACCGATGACAAAGGGAACAATGTATGTTGTTATGCGGTCTGACCGATAAAGATCTTCGTAGAATATGTGGGAGCCAATATGAGCATCCAGGTTCCGCTATTGGTTATTGACCGGAGACGTGTCTCGGTCATGTCTATATTGTTCTAGAACCCGTAGGGTCCGCACGCTTAAGGTTTCGATGACAGTTATATTATGAGTTTATGAGTTTTGATGTACCGAAGGAGTTCGGAGTCCCGGATGAGATCGGGGACATGACGAGGAGTCTCGAAATGGTCGATACGTAAAGATCTATATATTGGACGACTATATTCGGACATCGGAAAGGTTCCAAGTGATTTGGGTATTTTCGGGGGTACCGGGGAGTTACGGGAATACGAGGAAGAAGTAATGGTCCTCATGGGCTAAGTGGTGGAAGAGAGGAGGCAGGGCGCGCGGCCCCCCTAGCCCAAACCGAATTGGACTAGGGGGCCGCCCCCCCCCCTTTCCTCTTTTTCCTCCTTCTCCTTCCTTCTCCTTCTCCTCCTTCCTTTCCTCCTCCTAGTAGGAGTAGGAAAGGGGAGTCCTACTCCTAGTAGGAGTAGGAGTAGGAGTAGGACTCCTCCTCCTGGCGCGCCCATAGAGGGCCGGCCGGCCTCCCCCCTTGATCCTTTATATACAGGGGCAAGGGGCACCTCCACACACACAAGTTGATCAGTTGATCTTTCCCAGCCGTGTGCGGTGCCCCCCTCCACCATATTCCACCTCGGTCATATCGTAGCGGTGCTTAGGCGAAGCCCTGCATTGGTAGCAACATCATCACTGCCACCACGCCGTCGTGCTGACGGAACTCTCCCGTGAAGCTCTGCTGGATCGGAGTTCGCGGGACGTCATCGAGCTGAACGTGTGCTGAACTCGGAGGTGCCGTGCGTTCGGTACTTGGATCGGTCGGATCGTGAAGATGTTCGACTACATCAACTGCGTTGTGCTAACGCTTCCGCTTTCGGTCTACGAGGGTACGTGGACAACACTCTCCCCTCTCGTTGCTATGCATCACCATGATCTTGCGTGTGCGTAGGAAATTTTTTGAAATTACTACGTTCCCCAACACCTTCCACCATTGCTAGCCTCTCTAATACCGTGCACTTTTCGCCGGTATCATACACCCACCATATACCTTCCTCAAAACAGCCACCATACCTACCTATTATGGCATTTTCATAGCCATTCCGAGATATATTGCCATGCAACTTACCATTGTTCCATTTATTATGACATGTTTCATCATTGTCATATTGCTTTGCATGATCATGTAGTTGACATTGTATTTGTGGCAAAGTCACCGTTCATAATTCTTTCATACATGTCACTCATGAGTCATTGCACATCCCGGTACACCGCTGGAGGCATTCATATAGTCATATCTTGTTCTAAGTATCGAGTTGTAATTCTTGAGTTGTAAGTAAATAAAAGTGTGATGATCATCATTATTAGAGCATTGTCCCAGTGAGGAAAGGCTGATGGAGACTATGATTCCCCCATAAGTCGGGATGATACTTCGGAAGAAAAAAAAGAGAAAAAAAGAGGCCATAAAAAAGGCCCAAATAAAAAATAAAAAAGTAAAAAAATGAGAGAAAAAGAGAGAAGGGACAATGCTACTATCCTTTTACCACACTTGTGCTTCAAAGTAGCACCATGATCTTCATGATAGAGAGTCTCTTATGTTGTCAATTTCATATACTAGTGGGAATTTTTCATTATAGAACTTGGCTTGTATATTCCAATGATGGGCTTCCTCAAAATGCCCTAGGTCTTCGTGAGCAAGCGAGTTGGATGCACACCCACTTAGTTTCTTTTTGAGCTTTCATACACTTATAGCTCTAGTGCATCCGTTGCGTGGCAATCCCTACTCACTCACATTGATATCTATTAATAGGCATCTCCATATCCCGTTGATACGCCTAGTTGATGTGAGACTATCTTCTCCTTTTTGTCTCCTTCACAACCACCATTCTATTCCATATAGTGCTATATCCATGGCTCACGCTCATGTATTGCGTGAAGATTGAAAAAGTTTGAGAACATCAAAAGTATGAAACAATTGCTTGGCTTGTCATCGGGGTTGTGCATGATTTAAATATTTCATGTGGTGAAGATGTTGCATAGCGAGACTATATGATTTTGTAGGGATAAACTTCTTTGGCCATGTTATTCTGAGAAGACATGATTGCTTAGTTAGTATGCTTGAAGTATTATTGTTTTTATGTCAATATTAAACTTTTGTCTTGAATCTTATGGATCTGAAAATTCTTGCCACAATAAAGAGAACTACATGGATAAATATGTTAGGTAGCATTCCACATCAAAAATTCTATTTTTATCATTTACCTACTCGAGGACGAGCATGAATTAAGCTTGGGGATGCTGATACGTCTCCAACGTATCTATAATTTTTGATTGTTCCATGCTATTATATTATCAACCTTGGATGTTTTATATGCCTTTATATGCTATTTTATATGATTTTTGGGACTAACCTATTAACCTAGAGCCCAGTGCCAGTTTCTGTTTTTTCCTTGTTTTAGAGTATCGCAGAAAAGGAAAATCAAACGGAGTCCAATTGACCTGAAACTTCACGGGACTTATTTTTGGAAGGAAAGCAACCCGGGAGACTTGGAGTCCACGTCAAGGAAGCAATGAGGAAGCCATGAGGCAGGGGGACGCGCCCACCCCCTGGGCGCACCCTCCATCCTTGTGGGCCCCTCGTGGCTCCCTTGACGTACTTCTTCCTCCTATATATACCCATATACCCTAAAACGATCGGGGAACACAATAGATCGGGAGTTCCGCCGCCAGAAGCCTTCGTAGCCACCGAAAACCAATCTAGACCCGTTCCGGCACCCTGCGGGAGGGGGCAATCCCTCTCCGGTGTCCATCTTCATCATCCCGGTGCTCTCCATGACGAGGAGGGAGTAGTTCTCCCTCGGGGCTGAGGGTATGTACCAGTAGCTATGTGTTTGATCTCTCTCTCTCTCTCGTGTTCTTGATTTGGCACGATCTTGATGTATCGTGAGCTTTGCTATTATAGTTGGATCTTATGATGTTTTCTCCCCCCCCCCCTCTACTCTCTTGTAATGGATTGAGTTTCCCTTTTGAAATTATCTTATCGGATTGAGTCTTTAAAGATTTGAGAACACTTGATGTATGTCTTGCCATGTGTATCTGTGGTGACAATGGGATATCACGTGATTCACATGATGTATGTTTTGGTGATCAACTTGCGGGTTCCGCCCATGAACCTATGCATAGGGGTTGGCACACGTTTTCATCGTGTTTCTCTGGTAGAAACTTTGGGGCACCCTTTGAGGTTCTATGTGTTGGTTGAATACATGAATCTGATATTGTGTGATGCATATCGTATAATCATACCCACGGATACTTGAGGTGACATTGGAGTATCTAGGTGACATTAGGGTTTTGGTTGATTTTTGTCTTAAGGTGTTATTCTAGTACGAACTCTAGGGCTGTTTGTGACACCTATAGGAATAGCCCAACGGATTGATTGGAAAGAATAACTTTGAGGTGGTTTTGTACCCTACCATAATCCCTTTGTTTGTTCTCCGCTATTAGTGACATTGGAGTGACTCTTTGTTGCATGTTGAGGGATAGTTATATGATCCAATTATGTTATTATTGTTGAGAGGACTTGCACTAGTGAAAGTATGACCCCTAGGCCTTGTTTCAATGCATTGCAATACCGTTTGTGCTCACTTTTATCATTAGTTACCTTGCTGTTTTTATATTTTGAAATTACAAAAACCTATATCTATCATCCATATACCACTTGTATCACCATCTCTTTGTCGAACTAGTGCACCTATACAATTTACCATTGTATTGGGTGTGTTGGGGACACAAGAGACTCTTTGTTATTTGGTTGCAGGGTTGCTTGAGAGAGACCATCTTCATCCTACGTCTCCCACGGATTGATAAACCTTAGGTCATCCACTTGAGGGAAATTTGCTATTATCCTACAAACCTCTGCACTTGGAGGCCCAACAACGTTTACAAGAAGAAGGTTGTGTAGTAGACATCAAGGTGATGGAACCATTGTCTTCCGTGTTGAAGATGGACTTGGCAACGTAAACTGTAGCTAGAGCCAGACTTGCAACGCCAGAGTCGGACTCCTCCTCAGACTCCACCTCCGCCTCCTCAGAAGCAGACTCCTCCTCTGAATCCATCTCCTTGCCAACAAAAGCACGAGCCTTGCCAGATGAGCTCTTCTTGTGTGATGAAGATTTTGATGAAGACTTGGAAGAAGACTTTGAGGATTTCTTCTTCTTCTTGTCATCAGAATCATATTCCTTGCTCTTCTTGTTGTTGTTCTTTTCATTGTCCCACTGCGGACACTCAGAGATGTAGTGACCAGGTTTCTTGCACATGTGGCATGTTCTCTTCTTGTGGTCATGAGTAGAAACTTCATCATTTCTTGAGCTGGATCGGGAAGACTTTCTGAAGCCTTTCTTCTTGGTGAATTTCTGGAACTTCTTCACAAGCATAGCAAGCTCCTTCCCAATGTCTTCAGGATCACCAGAACTGCAGTCAGATTCTTCTTTAGATGAGGAAGCAGCTTTTAACTTCAAAGCGCGAGTTCGGCCATAGTTGGGACCATAGATATCTCTTTTCTCAGATAGATGAAACTCATGTGTGTTGAGCCTCTCAAGTATGTCAGACGGATCGAGTGTCTTGAAGTCAGGGCGTTCTTGAATCATTAGGGCTAGGGTGTCAAATGAGTTGTCAAGTGATCTCAGGAGTGTCTTGACGATTTCATGCCTGGTGATCTCAGTGGCGCCGAGAGCATGAAGCTCATTTGTGATGTCAGTGAGGCGATCAAACGTGAGCTGAACATTCTCATTGTCATTTCTCTTGAAGCGGTTGAAGAGGTTGCGAAGGACACTGATCATTTGATCTCTCTGGATTGAGACGCCTTCGTTGACCTTGGAGAGCCAGTCCCAGACTAGCTTCGACGTTTCCAGAGCACTCACACGGCCATACTGTCCTTTGGTCAGATGGCCACAAATGATGTTTTTGGCAGTAGAATCCAGTTGAACAAACTTCTTGACATTAGCAGGGGTGACACCTTCACCAGTCTTGGGAACGTTGTTCTTGACGACATACCATATATCGACATCAATGGCTTCAAGATGCATGTGCATCTTATTCTTCCAGTAGGGGTAATCAGTGTCATCGAAGACAAGGCACGCAGCGGAGACTTTGATTATCCCTGCAGTCGACATAGCTAAAACTCCAGGTGGTTAAACCGAATCACATAGAACAAGGGAGTACCTTGCTCTGATACCAATTGAAAGTGCTAGTTATCGACTAGAGGGGGGTGAATAGGCGATTTTTATGAAAGTCTTCAAAACACGGGGGATTTGAAGACAAACAGTAGAAATGAACCTATTGATATGCAGCGGAAGGTAGACTACACTCCATAGTCAAGTAAGCAATGAAGTGAAAGCATGAAGACTATCAGCAGCTAGGTAGTATGGATCAAGATGGAAGAAAGTATGAAACCAATTGACAACAATCTTCACATAGTGAAGTCAATCATATCATGCAAGCAGGCAATGACTTCACGAAGACAAACTGTAAATAAAGAGAGAGGTAAGGATAGAACCAGTTGCTTGGTGAGGACAGGTATTTGTTGGACCAGATCCTGTTGCTGTGACAAATGTACGTCATGTTAGGGAGGCTGAGATTCAACTCAAAAGACCGCGTCTTCACCTTATTCCCCTTGAGCTAAGGACACGCAGTCCTCGCCCAATCACTCTGGTAAGTCTTCAAGGAACATATGAGATGTTCCAGGAGTTGAAGTTAATATTTCAAGCATATACCCGAGTTGAGAGATATGAAGTCTCCAACAAGTTCTATAACTAAAAGATGGAGGAGAATAGCTCAAGCATTGAGCATGTGCTCAGATTGTCTGGGTACTACAATCGCTTGAATCAAGTGGAAGTTAATCTTCCAGATAAGATAGTGATTGATAGAATTCTCTAGTCACCATCACCAAGTTAGTAGAACTTTGTGATGAACTATAGTATGCAAGGGATGACGAAAACAATTCCCAAGCTCTTCGTGATGCTGAAATCGACGAAGGTAGAAATCAAGAAAAGCATCAAGTGTTGATGGTTGACAAGACCACTAGTTTCAAGAAAAGGGCAAAGGGAAGAAGGGGAACTTCAAGAAGAACGGCAAGCAAGTTGCTACTCAATTGAAAAACCCAAGTCTGGACCTAAGCCTGAAACTGAGTGCTTCTACTGCAAAGGGACTGGTCATTGGAAGCGGAACTACCCCAAGTATTTGGCAGATAAGAAGGATGGCAAAGTGAACAAAGGTATATTTGATATACAAATTATTGATGTGTATTTTACTAGTGTTCGTAGAAACCCCTCGGTATTTGATACTGGTTCAGTTGCTAAGAGTAGTAACTCGAAACGGGAGTTGCAGAATGAACAGAGACTAGTTAAGGGTGAAATGACGATGTGTGTTGGAAGTGGTTCCAAGATTGATATGATCATCATCGCACACTCCCTATACTTTCGGTATTAGTGTTGAACCTAAATAAGTGTTATTTGGTGTTTGCGTTGAGCATGAATATGATTTGATCATGTTTATTGCAATACGGTTATTCATTTAAGTAAGATAATAAATTGTTGTTCTGTTTACATGAATAAAACCTTATATGGTTACACACCCAATGAAAATGGTTCGTTGGATCTCGATCATAGTGATACACATATTCATAATATTGAAACCAAAAGATGCAAAGTTAATAATGATAGTGCAACTTATTTGTGGCACTGCCGTTTAGGTCATATTGGTGTAAAGCGCATGAAGAAAATCCATGCTGATGGGCTTTTGGAATCACTTGATTATGAATCAGTTGATGCTTGCGAACCATGCCTCATGGGCAAGATGACTAAGACTCCGTTCTCCGGAACAATGGAGCGACCAACAGATTTGTTGGAAATCATACATACTGATGTATGTGGTTCGATGAATATTGAGGCTCGCGGCAGGTATCATTATTTTCTGATCTTCACAGATGATTTGAGCAGATATGAATATATCTACTTGATGAAACACAAGTCTGAAACATTTGAAAAGTTCAAAGAATTTCAGAGTGATGTGGAGAATCATCGTAACAAAAATAAAAGTTTCTATGATATGATCGCTGAAGTAAAATATTTGAGTTACGAGTTTGGCCTTCAGTTAAAACAATGTGAAATAGTTTCACTACTCACGCCACCTGAAACACCATAGTGTAATGGTGTGTCCGAACATCGTAACCGTACTTTATTAGATATGGTGCGATCTATGATGTCTCTTACCGATTTACCACTATCATTTTAGGGTTATACATTAGAGACAGCTACATTCACATTAAATAGGGCACCATCTAAATCCGTTGAGATGACACCGTATGAACTATGGTTTGGCAAGAAACCTAAGCTGTCGTTTCTTAAAGTTTGAGGTTGCATTGCTTATGTGAAAAAATTTCAACCTGATAAGCTCAAACCCAAATCGGAGAAGTGCGTCTTCATAGGATACCCAAAAGAAACTGTTGGGTACACATTCTATCACAGATCCGAAGGCAAGATATTCATTGCTGAGAATGGATCCTTTCTAGAGAAGGAGTTTCTCTCGAAAGAAGTGAGTGGGAGGAAAGTAGAACTTGATGAGGTAACTGTACCTGCTCCCTTATTGGAAAGTAGTTCATCATAGAAATCTGTTCCTGTGACTACTACACCAATTAGTGCGGAAGCTAATGATGATGATCATGTAACTTCAGATCAAGTTACTACCGAAACCTCGTAGGTAAACCAGAGTGAGATTCGCACCAGAGTGGTACGGTAATCCTGTTCTAGAGGTCATGTTACTTGACCATGATGAGCCTACAAACTATGAGGAAGCGATGATGAGCCTAGATTTCGCGAAATGGCTTGAGGCCATGAAATCTGAGATGAGATCCATGTATGAGAACAAAATATGGACTTTGATTGACTTGCCCAATGATTGGCGAGCCATTGAGATTAAATGGATCTTCAAGAGGAAGACGGACACTGATATTAGTGTTACTATCTACAAAGCTAGAATTTTCGCAAAAAGGTTTTCGACAAGTTCAAGGTGTTAACTACGATGAGAGTTTCTCACTCGTATCTATGCTTAAGTCTGTCCGAATCATGTTAGCAATTGCCGCATTTTATGAAATCTGGCAAATGGATAAACAAAACTGCATTCCTTAATGGATTTATTAAAGAAGAGTTGTATATGATGCAACCAGAAGGTTTTGTCAATCCTAAAGGTACTAACAAAATATGCAAGCTCCAGCGATCCATCTATGGACTGGTGCAAGCATCTCGGAGTTGGAATATACGCTTTGATAAGTTGATCAAAGCATATAGTTTTATACAGACTTGCGGTGAAGCCTGTATTTAGAAGAAAGTGAGTGGGAGCACTACAACATTTCTGATAAGTATATGTGAATGACATATTGTTGATCGGAGATAATGTAGAATTATTCTGCAAAGCATAAAGGAATGTTTGAAAGGAGTTTTTCAAAGAAAGACCTCGGTGAAGCTGCTTACATATTGAGCATCAAGATCTATAGAGATAGATCAAGACACTTGATAAGTTTTTCAATGAGTACATACCTTGACAAGATTTTGAAGTAGTTCAAAATGGAACAGTCGAAGAAGGAGTCCTTGCCTGTGTTACAAGGTGTGAAGTTGAGTAAGACTCAAAACCCGACCACGGCAGAAGATAGAGAGAAAATGAAAGTCATTCCCTATGCCTCAGCCATAGGTTCTATAAAGTATGCCATGCTGTGTACCAGACCTATTGTATACCCTGCCCTGAGTTTGGCAAGGGAGTACAATAGTGATCTAGGAGTAGATCACTAGACAGCGGTCAAAATTATCCTTAGTGGAATAAGGATATGTTTCTCGGTTATGGAGGTGACAAAAAGGTTCGTCGTAAAGGGTTACGTCGATGCAAATTTTGACACTGATCCAGATGACTCTAAATCTCAATCTGGATACATATTGAAAGTGGGAGAAATTAGCTAGAGTAGCTCCGTGCAGAGCATTGTTGACATAGAAATTTGCAAAATACCTACAGATCTGAATATGGCAGACCCGTTGACTAAACTTCTCTCACAAGCAAAACATGATCACACCTTAGTACTCTTTGGGTGTTAATCACATAACGATGTGAACTAGATTATTGACTCTAGTAAACCCTTTGGGTGTTGGTCACATGTCGATGTGAACTATGGGTGTGAATCACATGGTGACGTGAACTATTGGTATTAAATCACATGGCGATGTGAACTAGATTATTGACTCTAGTGGAAGTGGGAGACTGGAGGAAATATGCCCTAGAGGCAATAAGAAAGTTATTATTTATTTCCTTATATCATGATAAACGTTTATTATTCATGCTAGAATTGTATTAACCGGAAACATAATACATGTGTGAATACATAGACAAACAGAGTGTCACTAGTATGCCTCTACTTGACTAGCTCTTTAACCGAAGATGGTTATGTTTCCTAGCCATATACATGAGTTGTCATTTGATTAACGGGATCACATCATTAGGAGAATGATCTGATTGACTTGACCCATTCCATTAGCTTAGCACTTGATCGTTTAGGTTGTTGCTATTGCTTTCTTCATAACTTATACATGTTCCTATGACTATGAGATTATGCAACTCCCGTTTACCGGAGGAACACTTTGTGTGCTACCAAACGTCACAACGTAACTGGGTGATTATAAAGGTGCTCTACAGGTGTCTCCGAAGGTACTTGTTCGGTTGGCGTATTTCGAGATTAGGATTTGTCACTCCAATTGTCGGAGAGGTATCTCTGGGCCCTCTCGATAATGCACATCACTTAAGCCTTGCAAGCATTGCAACTAATGAGTTAGTTGCAGGATGATGTATTACAGAACGAGTAAAGAGACTTGCCGGTAACGAGATTGAACTAGGTATTGTGATAACGACGATCGAATCTTGGGCAAGTAACATACCGATGACAAAGGGAACAACGTATGTTGTTATGCGGTCTGACCGATAAAGATCTTTGTAGAATATGTGGGAGCCAATATGAGCATCCAGGTTCCGCTATTGGTTATTGACCGGAGACGTGTCTCGGTCATGTCTACATTGTTCTCGAACCCGTAGGGTCTGCAGGCTTATGGTTTCGATGATAGTTATATTATGAGTTTATGAGTTTTGATGTACCGAAGGAGTTCGCAGTCACGGATGAGATTGGGGACATGACAAGGAGGCTCGAAATGGTCGAGACGTAAAGATCGATATATTGGACGACTATATTCGGACATCGGAAAGGTTCCGAGTGATTCGGGTATTTTCGAGGGTACCGGGTAGTTACGGGAATACGAGGAAGAAGTAATGGGCCTCATGGGCCAAGTGGTGGAAGAGAGGAGGCAGGACGCGCGGCTTCCCTAGCCCAAACCGAATTGGACTAGGGGGTCGGCCCCCCTTTCCTCTTTTTCCTCCTTCTCCTTCCTTCTCCTTCTCCTCCTTCCTTTCCTCCTCCTAGTAGGAGTAGGAAAGGGGAGTCCTACTCCTACTAGGAGGAGGACTCCTCCTCCTAGCGCGCCCATAGAGGGCCGGCCTCCCCCCTTGCTCCTTTATATACAGGGGCAGGGGGCACCTCTAGACACACAAGTTGATCTGTTGATCTCTCCCAGCCGTGTACGGTGCCCCCCTCCACCATATTCCACCTCGGTCATATCATAGCGGTGCTTAGGCGAACCCCTGCATCGGTAGCAACATCATCACTGTCACCACGCCGTCGTGCTGACGGAACTCTCCCATGAAGCTCTGCTGGATCGGAGTTCGCGGGACGTCATCGAGCTGAACGTGTGCTGAACTCGAAGGTGCCGTGTGTTCGGTACTTGGATCGGTCGGATCATGAAGACGTTCGACTACATCAACCGCGTTGTGCTAATGCTTCCGCTTTCGATCTACGAGGGTACGTGGACAACACTCTCCCCTCTCGTTGCTATGCATCACCAGGATCTTGCATGTGCGTAGGAAATTTTTTGAAATTACTACGTTCCCCAACAGTGGTATCCGAGCCAAGTTCTATGCGTTGATGTAATATGCACGAGTATAAAACAAGTGAGTTGTGGGCGATATAAGTCATACTGCTTACCAGCATGTCACACTTTGGTTCGGCGGTATTGTTGGATGAAGCATCCCGGACCGACATTACGCGTACGCTTACGCGAGACTGGTTCTACCGACGTGCTTTGCACACAGGTGGCTGGCGGGTGTCAGTTTGTCCAACTTTAGTTGAACCGAGTGTGGCTACGCCCGGTCCTTGTGAAGGTTAAAACAGCACCAACTTGACAAACTATCATTGTGGTTTTGATGCGTAGGTAAGAACGGTTCTTGCTCAGCCCATAGCAGCTATGTAAAACTTGCAACAACAAAGTAGAGGACGTCTAACTTGTTTTTGCAGGGCATGTTGTGATGTGATATGGTCAAGACATGATGCTAAATTTTATTGTATGAGATGATCATGTTTTGTAACCGAGTTATCGGCAACTGGCAGGAGCCATATGGTTGTCGCTTTATTGTATGCAATGCAATTGTGTTGTAATGCTTTACTTTATCACTAAGCGGTAGCAATAGTCGTGGAAGCATAATATTGGCGAGACGACAATGATGCTACAATGGTGATCTAGGTGTCGCGCCAGTGAAGGTGATCATGACGGTGCTTCGGAGATGGAGATCACAAGCACAAGATGATGATGGCCATATCATATCACTTATATTGATTGCATGTGATGTTTATCTTTTATGCATCTTATCTTGCTTTGTTTGACGGTAGCATTATAAGATGATCTCTCACTAAATTTCAAGATAAAAGTGCTCTCCCTGAGTATGCACCATTGCCAAAGTTCGTCGTGCCCAAACACCACGTGATGATCGGGTGTGATAAGCTCTACGTCCATCTACAACGGGTGCAAGCCAGTTTTGCACACGCAGAATACTCAGGTTAAACTTGACGAGCCTAGCATATGCAGATATGGCCTCGGAACACTGAGATCGAAAGGTCGAGCGTGAATCATATAGTAGATATGATCAACATAATGATGTTCACCATTGAAAGCTATTCCATTTCACGTGATGATCGATTATGGTTTAGTTGATTTGGATCACGTGATCACTTAGATGATTAGAGGGATGTCTATCTAAGTGGGAGTTCTTAAGTAATATGATTAATTGAACTTTAATTTATCATGAACTTAGTCCTGGTACTATTAGCATATCTATGTTGTAGATCAATAGCTCGCGATGTTGCTCCCCATTTAATTTTTATATGTTCCTAGAGAAAACTAAGTTGAAAAATGTTAGTAGCAATGATGCGGATTGGATCCGTGATCTGAGGATTATCCTCATTGCTGCACAGAAGAATTATGTCCTTGATGCACCGCTAGGTGACAGACCTATTGCAGGAGCAGATGTAGACGTTCTGAACGTTTGGCTACCTCAATATGATGACTACTTGATAGTTTAGTGCACCATGCTTAACGGCTTAGAATCGGGACTTCAAAGGCGTTTTTAACGTCATGGAACATATGAGATGTTCCAGGAGTTTAAGTAAATATTTCAAGCAAATACCCGAGTTGAGAGATATGAAGTCTCCAACAAGTTCTATAGCTAAAAGATGGAGGAGAATAGCTCAAGCATTGAGCATGTGCTCAGATTGTCTGGGTACTACAATCGCTTGAATCAAGTGGAAGTTAATCTTCCAGATAAGATAGTGATTGATAGAATTCTCTAGTCACCATCACTAAGTTAGTAGAACTTCATGATGAACTATAGTATGCAAGGGATGACGAAAACAATTCCCAAGCTCTTCGTGATGCTGAAATCGACGAAGGTAGAAATCAAGAAAAGCATCAAGTGTTGATGGTTGACAAGACCACTAGTTTCAAGAAAAGGGCAAAGGGAAGAAGGGGAATGAGGGAGTCCTGGATTAGGGGGTGTCCGGATAGCCGGACTATACCTTCGGCCGGACTCCTGGACTATGAAGATACAAGATTGAAGACTTCGTCCCGTGTCCGGAAGGGACTTTCCTTAGCGTGGAAGGCAAGCTTGGCGATACGGATATGTAGATCTCCTACCATTGTAACCGACTCTGTGTAACCCTAGCCCTCTCCGGTGTCTATATAAACCGGAGGGTTTTAGTCCATAGGACGAACAACAATCATACCATAGGCTAGCTTCTAGGGTTTAGCCTCTCTGATCTCGTGGTAGATCTACTCTAGTACTACCCATATCATCAATATTAATCAAGCAGGACATAGGGTTTTACCTCCATCAAGAGGGCCCGAACTTGGGTAAAACATTGTGTCCCCTGCCTCTTGTTACCATCCGCCTAGACGCACAGTTCGGGACCCCCTACCCGAGATCCGCCGGTTTTGACACCGACATTGGTGCTTTCATTGAGAGTTCCTCTGTGTCGTCACTTTTAGGCCCGATGGCTCCTCCGATCATCAACGACGATGCGATCCAGGGTGAGACTTTTCTCCCCGGACAGATCTTCGTATTTGGCGGCTTTGCACTGCGGGCCAATTCGCTTGACCATCTAGAGCAGATCGAAAGCTACGCCCCTGGCCATCAGGTCAGATTTGGAAGTTTGAACTACACGGCCGACCTCCGCGGAGACTTGATCTTCAACGGGTTCGAGCCGCAGCCGAGCGCGCCGCACTGTCCCGATGGGCATGATCTAGCTCTGCCGCCGAATAGTGCCCTGGAGGCCGCACCCGCATCAGCCCGGACCCTTAATTTGGAGCCAACTATGCCAATCTAGGATGGGTGGTTGGACACCGCCTCGGGGGCTGCAATTTCTACGGCGATCGAGCCAAACACCAGCCCTATTCTCTGCGAAGCCCGTGAGTCCAAGGAGAAGGACTCCTCTCCAGACTCTGAGCCCTCCGCGCCCCTACCGATCGAACCCGATTGGGCGCCGATCATGGAGTTCACTGCCGCGGACATCTTTCAGCACTCGCCCTTCGGCGATATTCTGAATTCACTAAAGTCTCTCTCTTTATCAGGAGAGCCCTGGCTGGACTATGGTCAGCGAGGTTGGGATGCGAATGATGAAGAAATTCAAAGCCCACCCACCACCCACTTCGTAGCCACTGTCGATGATTTAACCGACATGCTCGACTTCGACTCCGAAGACATCGATGGTATGGACACCGATTCAGGAGACGATCAAGAACCAGCGCCTATAGGGCACTGGAAAGCCACCTCGTCGTATGATATATACATGGTGGACACCCCAAAAGAAGGCAATGGCGATGGAACAGCGACGGATGACCCCTCCAAGAAGCAGCCTAAGCGCCGGCGTCAGCGGCGCCGCTCTAAATCCCGCCAAAGCAAAAATGGTGATTCCGGCATGGGAGATAATAACACCTCGGACAGTGCCGAAGACAACCACCTCCAGCAAGAATCAGCACAGGAGGATGGAGAAGCCAGCCCTCATGAGAGAGCGGCAGACAGAGAGGTCGAGGACGATAATTATATGCCTCCCTCCGAAGACGAGGCAAGCCTCGACGACGACGAATTTGTCGTGTCGGAGGATCCCGTCGAACAAGAGCGTTTCAAACGCAGGCTTATGGCCACGGCGAGCAGCCTCAAGAAAAAATAGCAACAGCTTAGAGCTGATCAAGACTTGCTAGCCGACAGATGGACTGAAGTCCTTGCGGCCGAAGAGTATGAACTCGAACGCCCCTCCAAGAGCTACCCAAAGCGCAGGTTGCTACCCCGACTAGAGGAGGAAGCACCTAAACCTACATCACCAGCGCATGATGCGGCCAATCGGCCACCCCGTGGCCGCGACAGAGAAGCCTCTCGGCCCTCCACTCAAGCCGCACCCCGGCGCCGCTCAAAAAATACCAAGGCACGGGAAAATGCGCCAGACCTGCGAGATATATTGGAGGACAAGGCAAGGAAAACAAGATCGATCTATGGATCGCGTGGGCGCCCCACGGCACGAGACGGTAATCGTCACTCCGGATACAATCAATTCGGCCGGGCCGAACACAGTAGACAAAGCTCGTTTGAGCTGGGTCGTGATATAGCCCAATACAGAGGCGCCGCACACCCACTATGCTTCACAGATGAAGTAATGGATCATCAAATCCCTGAGGGTTTCAAACCCGTGAACATCGAATCATATGACAGCACAACAGATCCTGCAGTATGGATCGAGGACTATCTCCTTCATATCCACATGGCCCGCGGTGATGACCTACACGCCATCAAATACCTCCCACTCAAGCTTAAAGGACCAGCTCGGCATTGGCTTAACAGCTTGCCAGCAGAATCAATTGGTTGCTGGGAGGACCTGGAAGCCGCATTCCTCGACAATTTCCAGGGCACTTATGTGCGACCACCAGACGCCGATGACCTTAGCCACATAATTCAGCAGCCAGAGGAATCGGCCAGACAATTCTGGACACGGTTCCTAACCAAGAAAAATCAAATCGTCGACTGTCCGGACACAGAGGCCCTAGCAGCCTTCAAGCATAACATCCGCGACGAGTGGCTTGCACGGCACCTAGGACAGGAAAAGCCGAAATCTATGGCAGCCCTCACAACACTTATGACCCGCTTTTGCGCGGGAGAAGACAGCTGGCTAGCTCGCAGCAATAACATGACCAAGAGCCCTGGTAATTCGGATACCAAGGACAGCAGTGGCAGGTCGCGTCGCAACAAGCAAAAGCGCCGCATTAACGGCGACAATGCTGAGGATACGGCAGTTAATGCCGGATTCAGAGGCTCTAAACCCGGTCAGCGGAAAAAGCCATTCAAAAGAAATACTCCGAGCCCGTCCAGTTTGGACCGAATACTCGACCGCTCATGCTAGATACATGGCACCCCCGAAAAACCAGCCAATCACACCAACAAGGATTGTTGGGTGTTCAAGCAGGCAGGCAAGTTAAATGCCGAAAGCAGAGACAAGGGGTTGCATAGCGATGACGAGGAGGAGCCCCGGCCGCCGAACAACAGTGGACAGAAAGGTTTTCCCCCACAAGTGCGGACGGTGAACATGATATACGCAACCCACGTCCCCAAGAGGGAGCGGAAGCGTGCGCTAAGGGACGTATACGCAATGGAGCCAGTCGCCCCAAAGTTCAACCCATGGTCTTCCTGCCCGATCACTTTTGATCGAAGGGACCACCCCACTAGCACCCGTCATGGCGGATTCGCCGCATTGGTTCTGGACCCAATTATTGACGGATTTCACCTCACTAGAGTCCTTATGGACGGCGGCAGCAGCCTGAACCTGCTTTACCAGGATACAATGCGGAAAATGGGCATCGATCCCTCGAGGATCAAACCCACTAAAAGAACCTTTAAAGGCGTCATACCAGGTGTAGAGGCCAACTGTACAGGCTTAGTTACACTTGAAGTGGTCTTCGGATCTCCGGATAATTTCCGAAGCGAGGAGTTAATCTTCGACATAGTCCCGTTCCGCAGTGGCTATCACACACTGCTCAGGCGAACCGCATTTGCCAAGTTCAATGCAGTGCTGCACTACGCACACCTCAAGCTCAAGATGCCAGGCCCTTGAGGAGTCATCAGGTCAATGGAAACACCAAACGCTCTCTCCGAACGGAGGAGCATACGGCGGCTATCGCAGCGGAAGTACAAAGCAGCCTCTCAAGGCAATTCTCCAGTCCGGCCATTAAACGTCTGGACATCGTCAAGCGCGCCCAGAGTAACCTACAACAAGACCGCCGGGCACGTTCCGAGCAAGCATAGCAATGCGGCCCCAACCCCAGCCCTCGCGAACTTGCGAAACCAGTGTTGCGCGTACATAACTACGCTCTGGAAATACCATGGGCAAAAGGGGAGGGGCACCATCACGGCACGCCCGAAACGCGGCTTAAACCACACTAGGGGCTGCCGATTTTTTAATTTTCTCTTACTTTCAGGACTCCACTCTTTGGAAGACCCATCCGGCAGTACAATTGCCGCACAAGCGATACAACAACCAGGGGAGCAGAATGCTACGCCGCACTATGGAACTCTAAGGTGGTCTCTATAACGAGCAGTATACCTGTTTCACATAAAATTCCGCAGCTCGCCCCTGGAAAGGACATATTTGATAGTCCCATCTTTTGCTTATCGCACTATTTGTATCGTCTTGCTTTGATCGCAGCCTTTTTAAATAAACAATGCATAGCTTCCGTCTATTATTTCATTACTCTTTTTTATGAATATAAGTTCATTAATGACATGTTGCACCCGTACACTTTGGTACGGCCAATACGCCAGGGGCTTAAGTACCCCACAATACGGTGTGAGAAGTCCAAACACTTTCACAAGTGCGGCACCCCGAACTTATAGAATTATATGCATCGGCTCCGAATCATGTCTTGGGTCAATAGTTGGGTTTGCCCGACTCCTATGTTTTGGTACCTTACGTTCCGTTATATCGGCTAAGGTAGCACTAGGAGAACTGCTGCGATTGTGCCCCAGTTGAGCTGGGCTAAGCACCTCAGTAGAGAAAGCTAAAACTGACCGTCATGATGAGGCGAGAGCTGGTCGCTGTTTGAGAGGTTTTCGAGTCCCTAAAGACTTATGCCTCTTAGAGCGAGGAGTCGGCTTTGTCCGGCCTAGGCGTGGATAGCGCCCCGAACTCGGTCTTCCGAACACTAGGGGCTTCGCCGAAATTTAAAATTATAGAATTCTATGGCTAAGTGAGAGTGTTCAAGCATTATAGTCCGATTGCCTTGTTCGTTGTGTTGAGCGCCTCCCTCGAAGGACCCAAGAATGGGAAAAAGAGCGCTCATGTTTATCCCGAACACCCCAGCACTCGTGCCATGGGGGCAGAAGCCGACGACTCGCCATCTCTCAAATTTGATAAACGGCCGCACAGAAGGTAATATTTTAAATTCAAAAGGCATTGCTAGTGCACATGAACAAGTTTTCAGCGCACATGACAAAACGAGCGAGTTTACTGAAAAATTACACCCATGGAACATTCATCCGCCACAAGGCGGGCACCCTTCAGAATGCCCTCATAATACATCTCGGGCTTGCGATGCTCCTTGCCCGGCGGTGGCTCATCCTTCACAAGCTTCTCAACATCTAGCTTGCCCCAGTGCACCTTCGCATGGGCAAGCGCCCTACGGTCACCCTCGATGCATACAGAGCGCTTGATGACTTCGAGCCTTGGACAGGCCTCCACCAGCCACCTCACCAGCCCGAAGTAGCTCCCAGGCATGGCCTCTCCAGGCCACAGCTAGACTATGAGGCCCTTCACGGCCTGTTCGGCCACCTTATGGAGCTCGACCAGCTGTTTCAGCTGGTCGCTTAAGGGCACTGGGTGTTCGGCCTCAGCATACTAAGACCAGAACACCTTCTCCGTCGAGCTCCCCTCCTCGGCTCGGTAGAAGGCGGCGGCATCCGACACGCTACGAGGCAAGTCTGCGAATGCTCCTGGAGAGCTCTGAATTCGGGTAAGTAACACTTTTACGTGCTTGCTTTGCATAAAGAATGCCTTACCCGCCGCTATCTTTTTTATTGCCTCAACCTCCTGGAGGGCCTTCTGGGCTTCGGCCTTGGCAGACTTGGCATCTTCAATGGCCGCCGTGAGCTCAGACTCTCGCGTCTTCGAGTCAAGCTCCAAACTCTCATGTTTTTTCATGAGAGCCTGGAGCTCTTGCCGCACCTCGCCAACCTGCGTCTCATGCTTCTCCCGCTCGGTGCGCTCCGTGGCCGCCCTCTTCTCGGCCTCGGACAGCGCTTGCTTAAGGGTCGCCACCTTAGTTGTGGCCCGTACAATACCCGCGTTAATCCTGTCACTTTTTGCAATTGCACCTTTCACATACTTCAATAAGGTATTTCTTACCTTCCGTCTCCTCGAGTTGCCTCTTGGCATGGCCGAGCTCGTTCTCGGACCGCTCGAGGTTCTGCTTCAGCGTGCCCACCTCCACAGTCAGTGCGGCGGATGCTAGCAGCGAAGCCTGCATACGCATATTGACTTACTTTTTTTAGACTCCTGCGAACGTTATTAGATCCTCTATTCGGCTTTTCTTTCCGAACGCCAAACAGAGCATCAGGGGCTACTGTCTATGCAGTAATACTTTTACATATCTTTTACTTACCTCAAAGCCTGTTAGAAGGCTGGCACAGGCTTCAGTCAGTCCGCTCTTGGCGGACTGAACCTTCTGGATCACCGCACTCATAACAGTGCGGTGCTCCTCGTCGATGGAGGCGTCGTTAAGCACCTCCAGCAAATTGTCCGGTGCCTCCAGTTGGACGGAGGTCACCGGCTCGGTAGGCTTGCTCCTCTTGGAAGGAGGCTGCCTACCGGAGTCCGGAACCGTTGAAGGTTCCGACGCGGTGTCCGGCTCAAAGCCGGACTTAGAGCCCTTGGGGGTTCTATCCCCTTCACGCCTGGAGTCCGGGAGGTCGCCTTACGGCGCCTCCAGGACCACCTCCTCCTGGCTTGGAACCTGTTGGGACGCCACCTCGGCATCGTCCGTAGGGTGGGGGGAGGTAGCCGCCGGAAGCGAATTCACATCCAACGAATCCAGGGAGCCGCTCGACGACTCGTCGAGCCCGGCCTTGGGCGGACTGCATAGATATGTTCGACGTAAGGAAAAGCTATGCAATGGGGGAATACTATGAATCACTCTGGTATCTGGATACTTACGATCTCGCCAGGGGCTTGGCCCTGTGCGGTGTCGGTGTACTAGAGTAGGGGTACCCTAGTATCCCGAACTTGTGCACGGGCAGTCGCAGCATCCCGCGGGAAGGCTTGCCGGGTGACCGCCAAGGTCCTCCGTGGTTCCTTTGAAGACCATTCAAGAACAAAGTACTCAAGCCAAGGCCCCGGCAAGAGGCGCTGGCCGGGAAGGAAACAAAACCCCGGCAAGAGGAGCTTGCCGGGAAGGCCAACCAAGGCATACCAAGAAAACTTGCCGCGACGCGCCGCGCGTCCCGGCAAGGTCCGGTGAGCGACAAGCTCCCGAACACGACAAGACGACGACCGCGGCAAGGAGCTTGCCGCGGGAAACCCCCACTTCGTGCCCGCGCTCCAGCACATCCACCAACGTGTCGCTCTGGGGCCCCTCCAGGCACACGTGGCGGGAGGCCATGCAGCTAGGGGGGCGAGGTGGCAAGCAGGCGCTGACAAGATAACCATCGTGGCAAACGGTGGCGTCCCTAACGGTCCCTTTAGGTACTGTTCAGGCGACACAGACAGGCATTTAATGCCCTTGTCCCCTGCCGTCAGGGTTAGGTATGATACACTGTAGCGGGTAGCTGTGCCTACCACAGCACCTTTCCATTTTTGCCCTTTACCTCCGTTGCCGTATGTCGGTAACCCCTTGAGCATATAAAAGGAGGCCCGTGTGCAACGGGGAGGGGGAGGAGCCAGTCCGAACACTCACGCTCGGTCTTGCTAGCTGCTGGTGTGTACTGTAGCACTCCGCGCTCCCGAGCTAGAAATCAATCCAAAACCACAAAGCAGGAGTAGGGTTTTACGCATCCGTGCGGCCCGAACCTGGGTAAATCGCTCGCGTGCTTCGCCTCGATCTGCTCTTTGCATGACCTCCGCCCCCGCCGAACCGAAAGGGACCCGGTCCGCCGGTCCCATAGGTGCCCGTGGATCAGCACCCCGGCATCTCTGGCGCACCAGGTAGGGGCGTCGAAGTTGTGTGAACCAGATCCGATGTTCTCGCGAGCTAGATCTTCATCATCTTCATCAACATGCCGCCGAAGAAGAAAGTTTCGGAGGCAGCTGCTCCGTCCGCGCCGAGCCAGCCACCGCCGGAGCAAACGGTTGGTGGGGCAGGCACCGGCGGAAGAACGAGCGTCGACGAGGGAGCTCGGGGTGCTGCCAGGTCCCAGGACAAGGCTGCGCTGCCTATCGGCGGCGTAGCCGGCTCTCACAACGACCGGGCGCACTCCAAGACCTCGGCGTCCGTGCATGCACCGCGCCCATCTCAGGAGGCGCGGGACCGGCAGCGTCATGGTACTCATGGTGCCATGCGTTCGCTAGATCAAGATCGAGCTGGTGGATCTCGGAGCGCTCAGGACCACCATGCGCGTCAACCTGCTGGCGCGAGCGAGACACAGTCGCCTGGACGAGATACTGCTCCTTCTAACGTAGTTAGAAGTCCGAGCATATCCCGCTCCTCGCACCGTTCGCCACCCGCCACCGCAGCAGAAGCTTTGGCGCGAGCTCAGCTGCTCCTAGACTACCCTCCGGCGGCGGACAAGATCGATGACTGGAGGGCCACTATCCAGAGTCTCATCGGCTTCGCCAACGGCGACACTCCTCGGCAGCCGAGCATGTCGCAGCCGCAGCGAGCCAGCCAGGCACGAGCCAGAGACGACAAGACTGGTGGGGGTGCAACCACTGTGCACTCCCCACCCCGAGGGCCAAGATTGCCGACTCGCCGGGTCCACCTCGACAGCGGCTCCACCGCGTCGTCAGATCCGCGAGCTCATCGCGATCAGCGCCAAGTTCTTCAAGAACGACAACAAGAAGACGCTCGTACTCGCATCGAGCGCCGGAGAGAAGCGTGGCGTCAATCAGATCAGCGCACTGGGCCCTCTATTGACATGCATGCGCCAGGGGAACCAGGCGACTTGCCGTACGCGGTAGGTTGCCCTGCGTTCACTCATGAGCTGCGGCAAGTCCAGTGGCCCAGTACGAAGAATTTCAAACCAGATGTGCCAGAGAAGTACGACGGCAAATCGCATCCGTCGGAGTTCCTCAGCATCTACACCATCGCGGTGCAGGCTGCTGGGGGGCGGGACGATAAAATCCTTGCCAACTACTTCCCGTTGGTGCTCAAGCCCAACGTCAGATCCTGGCTCATGCACTTGCCAGACAACTCCATATCCTCCTGGGCTGATCTATGCCATCAGTTTGTCGGCGCCTTCACAGGCGGCCACAAACCTCATGGCCAAGAGAGTGACCTTCACCTGCTCGTCCAGAAGGAAGGGGAGCCCCTGCGCAAGTATATCCAGAGGTTCAGCCGTGTACAGCACAACATCCCAAATATCCACCCTGCCGCGGTGATCAGCGCGTTCCATCAGAACGTGCGTAACCGCAGGATGCGGGAGGAGATGGCGATGTGCAAGATTCGGGACGTCAGCGAGCTATATGCCCTGGCCGACAAGTGTGCACGCGCTGAGGAAGGGAGGAAATTCCCCAGAGAAAGCGCTGGAGCAGGGGGATCTGACAGCGAGGATGCCGCCCCGGCAAAGAAAAACCGGCGGCGCAACAACAGAAAGAAGCAGAACAAAGAGGTGATGGTCGTTGAGCAGTCCGGCAGCGACGGCGACGCCAAGCGAGCCAAGGTCAGTAGCTCCGGCAAGGAGGTTGCCGCATGCACCAACTGCCAGGCTGTGGCAGCCGCCGACAAGTAGGACGGCTCCGACAAGCAATACTACAAGATTCACCGTACCAAGGGCCATGACCTCCAGAGCTGCAAAAAGGTCGAGTAGCTTGTCCAGCAGCAAAAGGCTGAGTACGAGCGGCGAGACAAGGAGAGGGCCCAAGGTGGCGCCGCAGAATCTGGCAAGAAGCGCGCCGGCCAAGGAGGACGCCGCGGTAAGGCCAAGCAGCGGCAAGGAGACAGACCTCCCCGCGGCCGCGACAACGATGAAGACGACGACGACGACGAAGACAAGGATGATGTTGAGACCAGTGAGCAGGAGTTTCAGAAAGCCACAGAGGTCTTGTGCGTTGATGGTGGTGCTTCTCTGCATACCTCACACCGCTAACTCAAACAGTGGGTGCGAGAAGTTAATGCAGCAGAACCACCTATCGAATCACGCAAGCTTCTGAAGTGGTCCGGCACGCCTATCATCTTCGACATTGAGGATCACCCTGATCGCACAACTGCGGTCGGGTGTTTGCCGATGTTGGTATCCCCAACTATCCGCAACCTCAAAGTCACCAAGATGCTAGTTGACGGCGGGGCCGGCTTAAACCTGATCTCCTCCGCTGTACTCCAAAAACTCCAAATCCCCGACAGCGAGCTCGAAGAGACCGGCACGTTCCAAGGAATCAACCCGGGAAGGAGCAAGCCGAAGGGGAAGGTCACGCTGCCGGTAACATTTGGCAGCGAGCTAAACTTCAGGACTGAGAAGGTCACATTCGACGTTGCCGATATTCCATTGCCTTACAATGGGATACTTGGCCGTCCAGCACTCGCCAAGTTCATGGCAGCCTCTCACTACGCATATAACATGCTGAAGATGCCAGGCCCGATAAGCGTCATTTCTGTCTTTGGCGACAAAAAGGATGCTCTTATCTGTGCCGACAAGATCTACCGGGAAGCAGCAGCCACGGCAGATCGCAATCCACTTGCCGCTGAGGCTCCCGGGGGGAAGAAGACCAAGTCCGGCAAGAGTTCTGATGCCCACTCCGGCAAGCGCACCTCTTCGGAGTGCTGCGCTGCCGTCGAGGACACACCATCGAGCTCCACCGGCAAGTGCAAGAAGACGATGGCAGCTCCGCCGGAGACAAAGAAGGTATCCGCCAAGGAGGACGGCACTGGTGGTACCTTCACCATCAGTGCCACGCTTGACCCTAAATAGGAAAGCACGCTCGTTACTTTCCTGCGGGCGAATGTCGACGTGTTTGCATGGCAGCCGTCTGACATCCCCGGTGTTCCCAGGAAAGTGATTGAGCACCACCTTGCCGTTTGTCCTCATGCGCGGCCCGTCAAGCAGAAAGTCAGGAAGCAGGCGGTGGAGCGCCAAGAATTCATTGCAGAAGAGATCAAGAAACTGGAAGCAGCAGGCCTTGTCAGAGGAGTGCTCCATCCCACGTGGTTGGCCAATCCTGTAGTCGTGCGCAAGGCAAACAGGAAATGGAGGCTTTGTATCGATTTTACCGATGTTAACAAAGCTTGCCCCAAATACCCATTTCCTTTGCGGCGCATTGACCAGATTGTTGACTCCACGGCCGGATGTGATTTGCTTTCATTTCTTGACGCATACTCAGGATATCACCAGATCTTCATGGCAGAAGAGGATGAGGAGAAGACCGCATTTATTACTCCATGTGGCACGTACTGTTTCGTACGGATGCCTTTCGGATTAAAAAATGTTGGCTCGACATTTGCAAGAGTAGTCCATATTGCTCTCAAGCCACAAATACACAGAAATGTGGAAGCCTACATGGATGATATAGTGGTCAAGAGCAAGGACAGAGCAACCCTGATTCAAGATTTAGACGAGACCTTTGCAAATCTGCGCAAGATCAGCCTCAAGATCAACCCAGAGAAGTGTGTGTTTGGAGTTCCCTCCGGCAAGCTTCTCGGGTTCTTCGTGTCTCAACGGGGAATTGAAGCCAATCCCGACAAGATCAAGGCCATTGAGCAGATTGAAGCACCAAAGCGCGTCAAGGATGTACAGAAACTTGCCGGTTGCGTGGCTGCTCTCAGCAGGTTTATCTCTCGGTCTGCTGAGCGCGCCCTGCCGTTTTTCAAATTATTGAAAAAGGCAGGTCCAATGAAATGGACTCCGGAAGCGGAAGCTGCGCTACAAGACCTGAAGAGATACCTATCCTCCCCTCCAATACTTGTCGCACCTAAACCACAAGAGAAGTTGCTGCTGTACATAGAGGCAACCAATCAAGTGGTTAGTGCTGCGTTAGTAGCAGAGAGGGAGGCAGATGATGAGCCAGCAACCGCGGCAAGCGCATCCAGCGACAAGCAGGGAGCTTCCCCGACAAGCTCTGGTCCCAACAAAGATGGATCTGCGCAGAACACGACGAGATACACAAGAAGATGGCGCAGCGCCCAGTTTACTTTGTCAGTTCCCTTCTACAGGGGGCTAGGTCAAGGTACTCTGGTCTGCAGAAATTGCTTTTCGGCCTTCTCATGGCCTCGAGAAAGCTGCGCCATTACTTCCAAGCACATGAGATCACAGTTGTCACTCGCTTTCCGCTGAAGAGGATACTGCAGAATCCAGAAGCGACAGGCAGGATTGTTGAGTGGGCACTGGAACTGTCAAGCTTTGGCCTCAAGTTTGAAAGCACTTCAACTCTCCAGAGCAGAGCATTGGCAGAATTCATAGCAGAATGGACGCCAACACCGGATGAAGAAATTCCAGAAACGAGCATCCCCGACAAGGAAGCAAGCAAAGAGTGGCTGATGTACTTTGATGGTGCCTTTTCGCTGCAAGGCGCTGGCGCTGGCGTGTTGCTTGTCGCACCCACCGGTGAGCACCTCAAGTATGTGGTCCAGATGCACTTTCCCAAGGAGCAAGCAACAAATAGTACTGCAGAGTATGAAGGCTTGCTTGCCGGTCTCCGGATCGCGGCAGACCTTGGGATCAAGAAGCTCATTGTCAGGGGTGACTCACAGCTTGTCGTCCGCCAAGTAAACAAGAATTATCAGAGTCCGTTGATGGAAGCCTACGTTGACGAAGTGAGGAAGCTAGAAGAACGCTTTGACGGCCTACAAATGGAGCACGTTCCAAGAGCTCACAACACCATTGCTGATGGCCTGTCAAAGTGTGCCGCACTTAAGTTACCTGTGGAACCAGGGATCTTTGTGCTCAAGCTGACTCAGCCATCCGTAACGCCATCAACTGGACAGAGCAAGAAGAGGAAGTTGATTCCTGGTGACTACCTGCCGGCAGAGCTTCCCGAAGCCGCCGCCAAGAAGGTCCCTAAGATCAACACCGAAGGCGCTGAGGAGCAGTCTGCTCCGGCAAGCCCTAGGGTTTGTTCCGTTGAAGCAGAAGCTCCCGAAAAGTTTTGCTCCGGCAAGCTTGTCGGGGAACGTCAAGCTCCGGCAGAGGTGCAGCTCCTCGCCGTAGAAGCGGATGTTCCCGCAGTGGCTAGGAACAACACCAAGAACGCTGAGGAGCAAGATGCTCCGGCAAGCCCTAGGGTTTGTTCCGTTGAAGCAGAAGCTCCCGACAAGTTCTACTCCGGCAAGCTTGTCGGGGAAAGTCAAGCTCCGGCAGAGCCGCAGGTTCTTGCCGTAGAAGCGGATGTTCCCGCAGCGGCAGATTTGCCTTTAGTCCTTGTTGTCGAGCCACGGGCTCCAACATGGGCGCAGCAGATTGTCCGTTTCCTTCAGACAGGAGAACTTCCCGAAGAGCAAGAAGAAGCGGAAAGAGTAGCCCGGCAGTCAAGTATGTACCAGTTTGTTGACAAGACACTGTACAGAAGAAGACTGAACGGTGTGAAATTGAAGTGTATTCACTGGGAAGACGGACAAAAGCTGTTGGCAGAGATACATGGAGGCATATGTTGTCACCACATTGGCGCAAGAGCACTTGTCGGCAAAGCATTCCGGCAAGGTTTCTTCTGGCCAACAGCCCTCCAGGATGCAACTGCACAAGTAACCAAGTGTGAAGCATGCCAGTTCCATTCCAAGCAGATACACCAGCCAGCTCAAGCTCTCCAGACGATCCCTTTATCCTGGCCATTTTCTGTCTGGGGGCTCGACATCCTCGGCCCCTTTCCCCGAGCTGTCGGGGGCTTTGAGTACTTGTACGTCGCAATCGACAAGTTCACAAAGTGGCCGGAAGTGGAACCAGTGAGGAAGGTGACCGCACAGTCAGCCGTCAAGTTCTTCAGGTCGATTGTTTGCCGCTTCGGGATCCCTAACAGGATAATCACCGACAACGGTACACAATTCACGAGCCCCACCTTCATGCAGTACGTCCAAGATCTTGGCGCCAAGGTCTGCTTCGCTTCTGTTGCTCACCCGAGAAGCAACGGTCAAGCGGAGAGGGCAAATGCTGAAGTGCTGCGCGGGCTCAAGACCAGAACTTTTGACAGGCTGCACAAGTGCAGAAGAAACTGGATCGAGGAGCTACCGGTGGTTCTTTGGTCGATCAGAACGACGCCAAATCGAGCCACTGGACAGACACCCTTTGCTCTAGTCTATGGAGCAGAGGCAGTTATCCCCACGGAACTCGTATACGGGTCACCTCGAGTGCTCGCTTATGATGAGCTCGAGCAAGAGCGGTTGCGGCAAGATGACGCGCTGCTCCTTGAGGAAGACCGTCTTCAGGCTGCTGTGCGAGCTGCTCGCTACCAGCAAGCTTTGCGTCGCTACCATAGCTGCAAAGTTAACGCCAGAAGTCTCGAGGAAGGCGACCTTGTTCTTCGGCGCGTTCAGTCCGCCAAGAATTCCAACAAGTTGACGCCGAAGTGGGAAGGCCCTTACCGGGTGAAGCGAGTCACAAGGCCTGGCGCTGTCCGCCTTGAGACCGAAGATGGCGTACCAGTGAGCAACTCCTGGAACATCGAGCATCTTCGTAAGTTTTACCCGTAAGGCGCGGTTGTCGGACCCTGTCCGGCAACCACCCTTTTGTACAAGTCTTGCCGCTGTTGCATGTAATCCTTTGTACAAAGCCAGGCGCAGACCCTGAGCACAAGTAAATGAAGCGCTGGCACCCCGGGGTTATAGCATGCATGCTAGGTCGAGTCTCGTCCTTGGTTAGGGTTGATAGTGCCTAACAGCGGCTAACCCCTAGATTAGAGGTTGAGTGTCCGTCCCTTTGCTTTTCCTTCGTTCGCAGTGCTCGCGTATCCTGGCCAGACCACTTGAGGACGAAAAGGAGAAGAAGGGCGCGCCGGCACCTGGGCCCCGGCAAGCCAGTGTTGCTGGGGGCTGCGAGTGCCAAGATTCATCCATGGCAAGCCAGAGTTGCCGGGGGCTGCGATATCAGATAAGTTTTTCGTCCCTCATCATGCATCCTCTAATGGACTGGGGAATGCGAAACCGCGTTTCTTCCCGAAAACTGCCGTGCTCCCTCAACTCTAGGCCCTGGAGCTCGTTCCCGGGGCCAAGTTTGGTCGTAGTCGCGGCAGCAAAGGGATGAAACGAGGAGGCCGCACCCACCTCGTTCCCGCCTCCGTCAAAGGCGTGAGAAAGGTCGAGCGACATGGGAAGGCGGCAGGGCCTGTTGCCGGGAGATGGAATGTCTGTCCGAGGGATACCAAGGATTCGCTCCTTGGCGTGGGTTCAACCTGCGAGACAAATAACCCGGCAAGCATCCCCTTTTCATTAAAAAACATCCCACTCAGGTACAGTCCATAGAGGATGAAAAACATGAAAGAGAGGATTACAAGTTTTAGATGCAGCTAAGGCCCGAAGGCTTACAAATTAAAAAGATAAGATGCCCGTAATCCCTTTCCTATCCCTCTCTTCAGGAGGTAGGTCAAGGAGGCGAAAAGGGGAAAAGGGGTGCCTAGGTGAGCTACGGATGCCAGAAGACACCAAGAGAACATCCCGGGGGCCGTCCGAAGGCTGGACGGTGATGGCGGCGCCGGGAGCGGGGCTCGAAGACGGGGCGGCAGGATGTCAGCACGCTGTTGAGGGCACCACGCCCTCGTATTCCGACCTGACGGCCTTGTCGCCAGCCCTCTTCCCCTTCTGCAGCCTCCCTACGCCAGCCGCCCAAGGAGACGGCCCCGGGGAGTTCAAGGAGCCGGCGACACGGATGATGGGGTCACCGGTGCCGCACGGAGCGGCGCCCGACACCTAGTCGGGCCCGCCATCCCGTCGCCCGCTACCCTCATCGTCGCTGTCGCTCTCCTCCTCATCACTCTCGCTCGAGGGGGAGCCTTCACTATCGGAGGAGCTGTCCACGCAGCACTTCGCCCGAGTGCTGAAGCACCCGAAGGCCTTGACGGAGAGGAGATCGCCCTCCGTCAACTTAAAATGGAGGGTAAACCCCTCCATCAGGCTGTGGATACGGGCGAACGTCTTCCACCCTCGATCAAGACACATCACATTAGGGGCTGGGAATACAACGCGGACTCGCGTGCCGCTGATCCCACAGCCCCTCATGTGCAGTCTCAGCGTCTCGGGCGGGTCCAGCTCCATCGCGCTCGCAAACGGAGCTGGAAGCCGGAGGAGACAACGAGGCGCCCGGCGCAGCCTGACGAAGAACTCACAAGGTCGTCCCCTATATGGACCGCCGTGGGGAGAAGAACCGCCGGCGGAGGCAAAGCTGGCGCGCCGCCCCGTCCGCCTCTTCCCCGAGCGCCTCGACCTCGTCCTCGACCTCGTCCACGACCTCGCCCCCTCCCTCTTCCCCTTATGGCTGGCTCTGCCACCACGGGCGCGGGAAAGGGAGGGGTGCGCTGTCTGGCGGCGACCCTCGCCGCCACCGACGAAGGGCCAGGGTTCCCTTTCTCCATGACGAATGAGAGAAAGGGGAGCAGAAGCTGAAGAAAGGAGGAGATGAGAGAGTGCGGGCTTCTGTGCTCCCCTCCCGCCCTTTATAAAGGAGCGAGGTGGGGGCTCGGCCGCCCCGCTCAGCGAATCAAGGCACGGGAAGAGCAGGGAGTCGGGGCCGACCCGCTGCCTCTGCTCGCGACGGCCGAGTCTCCCACTTCCACCGTCCGCGACCCCAAGCGCATGGGAGCCGCATGGCGGGGATGCAGAACCGAGGCGACGGATGAGGCGGCCTCGCCCCACCCCGTGATCGCGGGGAGTGGGCGCCTCGAAAACCGCGCACCGGCCCCGTCCAGTAAATGCACCACGCCCCCATGCCTACCTCCATTTGGGGAGGAGGGCGTGAGCCGTCCCCTTCATCATGGCCTGACGCATGCTCGCGGGGCTTGGCCCCGCACACGCCGCCCATGTCACCCACGACGCCGCGTTTGACGCGTGCCGTTCTGGGCGTGCGCGGTAGAAGCGGAGAGATATGCGGCGTGACCTAGGCGGCGCGTGCCCGTGCACTGTTTTGGGCCTGGCCCAACAGCGCTCGGCACCGTGTATGGCCCAGGCCTGGGGGCTCCTGTCGGTGTACTAGAGTAGGGGTACCCTAGTATCCCGAACTTGTGCACGGGCAGTCGCAGCATCCCGCGGCAAGGCTTGCCGGGTGACCGCCAAGGTCCTCCGTGGTTCCTTTGAAGACCATTCAAGAACAAAGTACTCAAGCCAAGGCCCCGGCAAGAGGCACTGGCCGGGAAGGAAACAAAACCCCGGCAAGAGGAGCTTGCCGGGAAGGCCAACCAAGGCATACCAAGAAAACTTGCCGCGACGCGCCGCGCGTCCCAGCAAGGCCCGGTGAGCGACAAGCTCCCGAACACGACAAGACGACGACCGCGGCAAGGAGCTTGCCGCGGGAAACCCCCACTTCGTGCCCGCGCTCCAGCACATCCACCAACGTGTCGCTCTGGGGCCCCTCCAGGCACACGTGGCGGGAGGCCGTGCAGCTAGGGGTGCGAGGTGGCAAGCAGGCGCTGACAAGATAACCATCGTGGCAAACGGTGGAGTCCCTAGCGGTCCCTTTCGGTACTGTTCAGGCGACACAGACAGGCATTTAATGCCCTTGTCCCCTGCCGTCAGCGTTAGGTATGATACACTGTAGGGGGTGGCTGTGCCTACCACAGCACCTTTCCATTTTTGCCCTTTACCTCCGTTGCCGTATGTCGGTAACCCCTTGAGCATATAAAAGGAGGCCCGTGTGCAACGGGGAGGGGGAGGAGCCAGTCCGAACACTCACGCTCGGTCTTGCTAGCTGCTGGTGTGTACTGTAGCACTCCGCGCTCCCGAGCTAGAAATCAATCCAAAACCACAAAGCAGGAGTAGGGTTTTACGCATCCGTGCGGCCCGAACCTGGGTAAATCGCTCGCGTGCTTCGCCTCGATCTGCTCTTTGCACGACCTCCGCCCCCGCCGAACCGAAAGGGACCCGGTCCGCCGGTCCCATAGGTGCCCTTGGATCAGCACCCCGGCATGCGGCCACTCCTCTTCGCCGTCGTCGGCGTTGGTGGAGTAGTCCGGAGGAGGGGTCTTCCCCTTCTTGGACCCTTCGGCCTCCTCAGTTGGGGCGGCCTTCCTTTTCTTCCCTCCCCCCGCGGGAGGGGGAGAGGTCTCTTCTTCCTCCTCCCCGTCTTCATGGGAGGAGTGCACCTTGGAGTCGTCGGATGATGAATCCGACACCTCCTGGCGCCGGGCACTCTTTCGAGTCCCCGTGGCCTTCTTCTTGGCCTTCTTCTCTGGCACCACATAGGGTGCTGGAACCAGCAGCTTCGCTAAGCGAGCGTCCGCTGGGCCTTCGGGTAAAGGAGTCGGACAGTTGATCTGTCCGGACGTCTCCTGCCAATCCTGTCAAAGGTAAGGGAGCTTAGATCCCGCATGGAGTCAAACTATGAAAAACTAATACCCTGTAAAAGGTAAAAATAGCTTACCGCACGAGTGTGACGCTGCGTGCTGAATCCGCGATCCTCGGTAGCGGATGCGGGGGCCTCGGCGCCCTTGAAAAGCACCTTCCAGGCATCTTCGTACGTCGTGTCGAAGAGCCTGCTAAGAGTTCGGTGTCGCGCTGGGTCGAACTCCCATAGGTTGAAAGCCCGTTGTTGACACGGGAGGATCCGGTGGATGAGCATAACCTGGACTACGTTGACAAGTTTGAGCTTCTTGTCCACCAGGGTTTGGACACATGTTTGGAGTCCGGTCAGCTCTCCTTTTTTACCCCACGACAGGCCCGTCTCTTTCCAGGAGGCGAGCTGATAGAGGCGAGGGTCCCGATCTTTCGATGAGATGATAACTATCGATTTGGTGGAGACGACTTTGATGATTCGACTACAAACGTGCACGACGTTGCGCCTTAGCAATCGCTAAACCAATCTCCTGAGGTTACTGACGATGCTGGAAAAACGGTCAGCCTGACCACGAAGGTCTATTCCTGCAAGCAATCGAAGAACAAGCAAGAATATGATAAAGCAATTTGAATATTGCAAATATATATGAAGTATTGATAATGGTGGGGATCCGGAAGCGGTCTTGGTCTGGTCGTTGGACACAAACGAAGTACACGAAGTTGCAATGGCTAACTTTTAACTAAACAAATCCCAAGCAAAAAGCTACTAGATGGATCTACTTATATAGGAGCAAGGGTGGCAGCCAAGAAGGTGGGAGGACGTCCCAAGGTAGCCTAAAACTAAACCTAGGTCGTACAAGGCTCATGGGCCCAAGTGGAGGTGATGCAACACCTTTGGGCTTGTAGTTTGACTCGGATTCTGCTGCAACGTCAGATTGTTTCGTCTATAACTCAACGCTCCGGACGAATTTGAAGGTGAATCCAATTGGGTTGGAAAGAGCATGAAATCTAGTTTCCAACAAAATAAGAATCACCCAATTAGGAGTCCGTATGAAAAAGTTGTTGGTGTTTTGAGTCAGGTATGTCTGTGCAGTCCGAATCTGAATCCAGAACGTGAGAGACTTGGACTCTATCTTCTCTTGGCCCAAAAGTGACATGAGAGGACTTTTTGAACAGAACCTAAACTTCTCCTTTTCCCTTATCTTCATATGTGGATTGTACAAATGTCCCATACACCTGCAATTACACAAAACACAAAAGTGTGTGAAGTATTTTTGTTCTGGATAACATAAATAGATTATTGAATAGTTTGCATTAGAAATCACCTGACAAATATGCATGTATGCAATATTTTTGGTCGTATCCAAGGTAGTCATGTCCTCATCATGAGCCGCGTAGGGGGTCCGGATCGGAACTCGGGGGTTGCGACCCATTCAGGGTCGCGCGGCTCGGTGATGTAAAACCACCCCGATTGCCACCCCTTTAGGGACTCCACGAAGGAGCCCTCGAGCCATAGGACGTTGGGCATCTTGCCCACCATGGCACCTCCGCACTCCGCCTGGGTGTCGCGCACCACCTTCGGCTTGACATTGAAAGTCTTGAGCCATATGCTGAAATGGGGGCGGATGCAGAAGAAAGCCTCGCACACGACGATGAACGCCGAGATGTTGAGGACAAAGTTCGGGGCCAGATCATGGAAATCCAGGCCATAGTAGAACATGAGCCCCCAGAAAAATGGGTGGAGAGGGAAGCCCAGTCTACGGAGGAAATGAGGGAGGAACACCACCCTCTCATGGGGCCTAGGGGTGGGGATGAGCTGCCCCTCTTCGGGAAGCCGGTGCGCAATGTCGTTAGACAAGTATCCGGCCTTCCTCAGTCTTTTGATGTGTCCCTCCGTGACGGAGGAGACCATCCACTTGCCTCCTGCTCCGGACATGGCTGGAGAAGGTTGAGGTGGGGTTGTGCGGACTTGGGCGCTGGAGCTCGAGTGCGCGGAAATGGATAGGCAAAGGAGGAAGAAGGCGTGGATGAAAATGTGGATCCTTATCCCCTTATATGGGTGGACGCGACTATGCGTCCCCACCAGCCTGGTAAAACTCGCTTATCTCTCAAGTGTCGTAATCAATGGCGCGGTTGGGTTACCCACGCCCGTATTGATGAGAATCCCGGAATAAGGGGACACGATCTCTGCTTTGACAAGACATGCCAAGGAAACCGCCTCGCTAAACGCGTTGAGGAGGAACAGTAAAATGATTCGAATAAAGACTTGGCCGTGGTGTGATGTCACGCTACGGAATACGTCAGTAGATTAGATTTGTGTAAATATCATTCTCTCTATGGCAATATGTGGAAACTTATTTTGCAGAGTCGGACACTACCTTTGTGTTCAAAATCTTCTATGAAGTACTTGGAGGAGGAACCCGCCTTGCAATGTCGAAGACAATCTGCGCGCCGGACTCGTCGTCATTGAAGCCTGGTTCAGGGGCTACTGAGGGAGTCCTCGATTAGGGGGTGTCCGGATAGTCGGACTATACCTTCGGCCGGACTCCTGGACTATGAAGATACAAGATTGAAGACTTCATCCCGTGTTCGGAAGGGACTTTCCTTGGCGTGGAAGGCAAGCTTGGCGATACGGATATGTAGATCTCCTACCATTGTAACCGACTCTGTGTAACCCTAGCCCTCTCCAGTGTCTATATAAACCGGAGGGTTTAAGTCCATAGGACGAACAAAAATCATACCATAGGCTAGCTTCTAGGGTTTAGCCTCTTTGATCTCGTGGTAGATCTACTCTAGTACTACCCATATCATCAATATTAATCAAGCAGGACGTAGGGTTTTACCTCCATCAAGAGGGCCCGAACCTGGGTAAAACATTGTGTCCCCTGCCTTCTGTTACCATCCGCCTAGACGCACAGTTCGGGACCCCCTACCCGAGATCCGCCGGTTTTGACACCGACAGGGAACTTCAAGAAGAACGGCAAGCAAGTTGCTACTAAATTGAAAAACCCAAGTCTGGACCTAAGCCTGAAACTGAGTGCTTCTACTGTAAAGGGACTGGTCATTGGAAGCGGAACTACCCCAAGTATTTGGCGGATAAGAAGGATGGCAAAGTGAACAAAGGTATATCTGATATACAGATTATTGATATGTATTTTACTAGTGTTCGTAGAAACCCCTCGGTATTTGATACTGGTTTAGTTGCTAAGAGTAGTAACTCGAAACGGGAGTTCCAGAATGAACAGAGACTAGTTAAGGGTGAAATGACGATGTGTGTTGGAAGTGGTTCCAAGATTGATATGATCATCATCGCACACTCCCTATACTTTCGGGGTTAGTGTTGAACCTAAATAAGTGTTATTTGGTGTTTGCGTTGAGCATGAATATGATTTGATCATGTTTATTGCAATACAGTTATTCATTTAAGTAAGAGAATAAATTGTTGTTCTGTTTACATGAATAAAACCTTATATGGTTACACACCCAATGAAAATGGTTCATTGGATCTCGATCGTAGTGATACACATATTCATAATATTGAAACCAAAAGATGCAAAGTTAATAATGTGTAACGCCCTCGATGCGGCCATAGCTCCCACGTGTCGAGGCACGACTTAGAGACATAACCGCATTGAAAGCAATGTCGCAAGTCAGGCAATCATTACAACATCCCATGTAATATATGATAAAAGGGGGAGATACATAGTTGGCTTACACTCGCCACGTCACATCAAAGTACATAAATAACATCCATCATACAAACATTCATGGCCCGACTACGGCGCCAAAATGGAAAAGAACCCAACATGCGACAAGGCCCTGAATCGAACCCCAACTAGGCACCACTACTGATCATCGGGAAAGGAAACATAATAACGCTGGGAGTCCTCGTCGAACTCCCACTTGAGCTCATACTCGTCACCTGGAGCGGAATCACCTGGACCTGCATCTGGAGTTGTAGTATCTGTGAGCCACAGGGACTCAGCAATCTCGCACCCTCGCGATAAGGACTATTTAAGCTTATAGGAATGGATAAGGCAAATATATGTGGAGCTGCAGCAAGCGACTAGCATATGTGGTGGCTATCTTATACGCAAAAGAGACCGAGAAGAGGAGGCAAAGCACGAGCGAGAAGCTATAAGAACAACCTGCGCAAGCATAACTCCGACACCGTGTCCACTTCCCGGACTCCGCCGAGAAGAGGCCATCACGGTAACACACTCAGTTGATTCATTTTAATTAATTAAGGTTCAAGTTATCTACAACCGGACATTAACAAATTCCCATCTGCCCATAACCGCGGGCACGGCTTTCGAAAGTTCAAATCCCTGCAGGGGAGTCCCAACTTAGCCCATGACAAGCTCTCACGGTCAACGAAGGAATAGACCTCCTCCCAAGACGTTCCGATCAGACTCGGTATCTCGGTAACTCAAGACACTTCGACAGGTTAAAACAAGACCAGCAACACCGCCCGAATGTGCCGACAAATCCCGATAGGAGCTGCACATATCCTCTTTCTCAGGGCACACTCAGATTGTCCTAGTCGGGTAGGCCAGCCCAGAGTTGCCCCTGGTGGCCACCGGTAGCTGACAGGTGGACCAACACTCAGAGGAGCACTGGCCCGGGGGGTTAAAATAAGATGACCCTTGAGTCTGCAGAACCCAAGGGAAAGAAAAGGCTAGGTGGCAAATGGTAAGACCAATGTTGGGCATTGCTGGAAAAGCTTTAATCAAGGCGAACTATCAAGGGGTTCCCATTATAACCCAACCGCGTAAGGAACGCAAAATCCGGGAACATAACACCGATATGACGGAAACTAGGGCGGCAAGAGTGGAACAAAACACTAGGCGAGAGGCCGAGCCTTCCACCCTTTACCAAGTATATAGATGCATTAAGATAACATAGCAATATAATGATATCCCAACAAGTAAATAAATGTTCCAACAAGGAACGGCCTCCAATCTTCACCTGCAACTAGCAACGCTATAAGAGGGGCTGAGCAAAGCGGTAACATAGCCAATCAACGGTTTGCTAGGACAAGGTGGGTTAGAGGTTTGACATGGCAATTGGGAGGCTGACAAGCAAAAGGTAGGCATCGTAGCATTGGCATAGCAAGAGGCGAGCAAACTAGCATAGCAAAGATAGTAGTGATTTCGAGGGTATGATCATCTTGCCTGCACAGTTGTCAGAGTTGACTGGATCCTCACAAGCAAACTCACGGGCTCCTCGGTAGCAAACTCGTCTCCCGGCTCTACCCAGCAAGACAAACAAGCAACAAGGATACAATCAACCACGTGCAAGACCAAGCAATATGATGAAATGATGATATGCTATGCGGGATGCGATGCGGGATGCAAAATGCAAGATATGACAGGAAATGCGTGAACCTGGCCTCAACTTGAAAACGATATAAAGATCATCGGGATCGGAGTTACGGTTTGGAAATGGCAAGCGTTTTAAGATATGACACCGGTCTGCGATTTACAGCAAGTAGGCATCTAAACGCAATGCAACGAACATGCTACAGCCACCAAACGTGACAACAAAATACATGGCAGGTATGCACACAAGATGCTTAACAAAATACTAGCACTGAGCCATGGCCAATTCATCCATTATGAGGTTCAAACAAGCATGGCAAAAACGCAAATGCAAAACAGATTCCAGACTTAGTGAAATTAACACTTGTCTGAAATTTCAGATCACGAAGCCCTCTTCGGAGCAGCAAAACAACATGATACATGACCTGAACATGACAATTAAGAACATGGCATGGAGCTACTCAACAAGCTTAACAGAAGACCCAAAGTGACCTGGGGCCAAAAGGGTTCACAAAATATATTAACGGGCACACGAACATAGCTAAAACACAATCAGTTTTCAGACTTAGTGAAAACTGAGACATGCTGAAATATAACTCACGAAGGCATGTAAACGAGCTCGATGCACTCATCATGGTGCAAGTCACAGCAAGGAAAGCATACATCCATTAAGAAGGCACAAAATACAAGCTAGACATGGCAAGAACAATGGCATAGCATGCACGGATCAACTACAACAACGCCGGCAAAATCGCAAACGAGTTGACGATCTGCCCAGATTCACCACGAAGCAAAAGTAGAGCTCGATTGACTCAAGCTATGGTGCTCCATAATTGCGAACAAAGACATGGATGGATAGGGCATAACATGAATAGCAAAAGTCCCTTACTGATCATCCTCAAAATAGGCACGGATCATTAGGAAACAAGCTGAACATATGGCATCATGAACTAAAATATCCCAGACTTAGTGAAAACAACTAAGTCCCTGGAAACAGATTTCCCGGGTGCCTCACTTTGCAAGCTTGCACAAGTCACCACACACATCCTAAAAATGCATGGGTTTCACCTCTGGAAAGAAGACAAAATCCTTAACAAAACATATGAAGGACTCACAGGCATAGCATGCACACAATAATCATGGCAAAAATGACAAAAGTCTAAGATGAACTAGCAGATCTGACAATTAACTCACGAAGCCTCCTTCTAACAGCATTTTGGGCACCAAGATGAACTCAAATGAAAATGATGCAATGGAACGAAATGATGTACTCGTCGAGACGAAGATTTTGATATATTAAATGCCCAAATCGAGCTACGGATGCAAAGTTACGGGCGGTCAAAGTAGGCATAAAAACTTAGGGGGAGAGGGAAAAAGTGAACCCTAGGAATTTTGGATCTCAGATCTGGAACGGGCACTGTTCATCGGGCGCGCGAACCGAGGTGCTCCGGCGAGCTCGAACCGGCTCCGTCGAGGTGGTGGCCGAGGCGGCCGGGTCCGGTGGCGGCGAGGTGGCGCCGGCCCGGGGCGGCGCGGGGCGGCGAGGGGTGACCGGGCCCCGACGGAAGGTGGCGCGGGGCGCCGGCGTCGGCGGCTGCCGGATTAGGTGGTCGGGCGGCGGGCTCCGGCGTCGGGGCTTGGTGGTGCGGTGGTCGGCGACGGGCAGCAGCCGGTCGCGAGGAAGACGAAGGCGGCGCGGGGAGATGGCCTCGGGCCCGGGTGGAGGAGGAAGGGGGCCGGCGCTGGGCCTGCGGTCCCGCGTCGGTGGCGGCGGCGATGCGGTCCCCCAGGGACACGTGGCGGCGGCTGACTGGATAGCGGCGGCGGGCAGACGCGTCCGGCCGGGGGCGGACGTGTCCGTCGGTGCGAGGATCTTCTTTTTTTTAGAACTAGGGTTTCGAGGGGGAAGACGAGATCCGAAAATGGAGGGGGTATATATAGGCATAAGTAGAGCTAGGAGAGTCCAAATGAGGTGCGGTTTTCGGCCACGCGATCATGATCGAACGCTCTAGGACATGGAGCAGAGTTTGGTGGGTTTTGGGCCAAATTTGAGGGGTGTTGGGCTGCAACACACACGAGGCCTTTTCGGTCCCTCGGTTAACCGTTGGAGTATCAAACGAAGTCCAAATGATACGAAACTTGGCAGGCGGTCTACCGGTAGTAAACCAAGGCCGCTTGGCAAGTCTCGGTCCAATCCGGAAATGTTTAATCCCCACACACGAAAGAAAGCTAGAAATGGCCACCGGAGGAGAACGAAGTGCCGGAATGCAAAACGGACAACGGGGAAAATGCTCGAATGCATGAGATGAACACGTATGCAAATGCAATGCACATGATGACATGATATGAGATGCATGAAAACGAAAACAACACACGGAGACAAAGACCCGAACCCGAGAAATAAATATAACTTAACGCCGGAAACGGCAAGAGTTGGAGTACAAATTGGGAAAGTTACATCCGGGGTGTTACAACACTCCACCACTACGAAAAGATCTCGTCCCGAGATCTAGGTGCTGAAAGAACTCCGGGTACTCAGAACGAAGGTGATCCTCGCGTTCCCAGGTAGCTTCACGGTCGGAATGGTGAGACCACTTGACTTTGAGGAATTTGATTGACTTGTTGCGAGTCTTGCGTTCAGTCTCTTCAAGAATAGCAACTGGGTGCTCACGATAGGAGAGATCTTCTTGGAGCTCAATGTCCTCGAAGTTGACGGTGCGGTCAGGAGTCTTGAAGCACTTTCGAAGCTGAGAGACATGGAACACATCATGAACGTTTGCAAAGTTTGAGGGAAGCTCGAGTTGATAGGCGAGGTCGCCTCTCTTGCTGACAATCTTGAAAGGTCCCACGTATCTAGGGGAAAGCTTCCCTTTGATACCGAAGCGACGAGTACCTTTCATAGGAGAGACACGGAGGTAAACATGATCTCCGATCTCGAAAGCCAAATCACGGTGCTTACTATCATAGTAGCTCTTCTGGCGGGATTGGGCTGCTTTGAGGTTATCACGAATGACTTTGCACATTTCTTCTGCTTCTGTGATTAAGTCATTACCCAGCAGCTGACGTTCAGTTGAGAGGGGTACGGCACTTCCTGCCATACAGAATTTCAAAAGGGGCCTTGCCCGAACTTGCTTGAAAACTGTTGTTGTATGAGAATTCAGCATAAGGAAGACAATCCTCCCACTTCATGCCGAAGGAGATCACACAAGCCCTGAGCATATATTCAAGAATCTGGTTGACACGCTCGACTTGACCGCTTGTTTGAGGATGGAAAGCAGTGCTGAAGCGGATGTTGGTGCCCATGGCCTTCTGAAAAGAATCCCAAAACTTCGAGATAAATATGCTGCCACGGTCTGAAGATATCACTTGAGGAATACCGTGCAGAGAGACAATACGAGAGGTATAGAGTTCCGCCAATTGAGCTGCAGTGATCGACTCTTTGATAGGCAGAAAGTGAGCCACTTTGGTGAGCTTGTCGATGACAACAAATATAGCATCATTGCCACGCTTGGACTTTGGAAACCCAGTCACGAAGTCCATTTCAATGTGGTCAAACTTCCATTCTGAAATGGCAAGAGGTTGGAGGAGACCAGCTGGCCTTTGGTGTTCTGCCTTCACTCTTCTGCAGACATCACATTCATTCACGAATTGAGCGATCTCGCGCTTCATTCGAGTCCACCAATAAGCTTGCTTGAGGTCCTGATACATCTTCGTGCTCCCAGGGTGGATGGAGAGGAGAGAATTGTGAGCCTCGTTCATGATCACTTTACGAAGTTCACCTTTGGGCACAACAATACGATCCTCGAAGAAGAGAGTGTCCTTGTCATCAAGGCGGTAGCACTTGTACTTGGACTGACTCTTGGCAATCCCAATCTTCACCTTTTTCACCATAGCATCAAGAAGCCGGGCTTGGCGAATCCGGTCTTCTAAGGTAGGAGATACTAGAAGGTTGGTGAGGAAACCTTGAGGAACAACTTGCAGATTAAGTTTGCGGAAAGCTTCACAAAGCTCGGGTTGATAAGGCTTGAGAATCAGACTGTTGCAGTAGGCCTTCCTGCTCAAAGCGTCAGCAATCACATTGGCCTTGCCTGGAGTATAATCAATACTCGGATTATACTCTTGAATCATTTCGACCCATCGAGTTTGCCTTAGGTTGAGATTAGGCTGAGTGAAGATGTACTTGAGACTTTTGTGATCAGTGAAAATGTCCACTTTTCTTCCCAATAGAAGATGTCTCCAAGTCAAAAGAGCATGCACAACTGCCGCCAACTCGAGATCATGAGTGGGGTAGTTCTTATCATTAGGCTTCAACTGGCGAGATGTATAAGCAACCACTTTCTTCTCTTGCATCAAAACTGCGCCAAGACCTTGGAGAGAGGCATCACAAAAGACCTCGTACGGCTTGGATTCATCAGGCGGAGTCAAAACTGGAGCAGTGATCAACTTCTCTTTCAAAGTGTTGAAAGCAATATCACACTCCGGAGACCAAACATACTTGACGTGCTTCTGAAGAAGATTTGAGAGAGGCTTCGTGATCTTGGAAAAGTTTTCAACGAATCTTCGGCAATAGCTTGCGAGACCGAGAAAACTTCGGAGTTGCTTCACATTCTGAGGAGGTTCCCAATTCACAATTGCGGATACCTTCTCGGGATTCACGGAAATGCCCTTGGCAGAGATGATATGACCAAGATAAAGAACCTCATCGAGCCAAAATTCACACTTGGAGAACTTGGCATAGAACTGATGTTCTCTAAGCTTATCGAGCACCAAACGCAAGTGCTTGGCATGATCTTCCTTGTTCTTCGAGAAAACCAGAATGTCATCGAGATAGACCAAAACGAAGTCATTGGTGTAGGCGTTGAAGATGAAATTCATCATGCGAGAGAACGTCGGAGGAGCGTTGGCGAGGCCAAAAGACATGACAGTGTATTCATATGAACCAAAGCTTGTTCTGAATGCTGCCTTGGGAATATCTTCTTCACGAATGCGAATCTGGTGATAACCCATACGGAGATCAAGCTTGGAGAATACTTGGGCACCTTTGAGTTGTTCGAACAGCTCATTGATATTGGGAAGTGGGTATTTGTTCTTGATGGTCTTCTTGTTCACCGGACGGTAATCAACACAAAGTCTGTCTGTTCCATCCTTCTTCTTCACAAAAAGAACACCACAACCCCACGGAGAAGTACTAGGCCGGATGAGACCCATTCTTTCTTGCTCATCGAGTTGCTTCTTCAGCTCCTTCAACTCCTCAGGTCCGAGCTTGTAAGGACGTTTGCACACAGGTTCTGTGCCAGGTTCAAGTTCAATAACGAATTCAACTGGCCGGTGCGGAGGCATTCCTGGGAGCTCTTCTGGAAAGACGTCTTGATATTCGCAAACGACTGGAATTTGAGAGATGGCATCCAATTCACCCTTCTCATTGAGAGAAAACAGACGAATAGTATTATCCCGAGCGGCAAAGACAATTACATCCTCAGACGAATGAGTCAATTGAATCTGCCTGGCAGCACAATCAAGATGTGCCTTGTGCTTAGAAAGCCAATCCATCCCGAGAATAAGATCAATATCCGAGTCACCAAGAACCGTTGGAGAAGATAGAAACTTGTAGTCACCCAAAGTGATAGAAACATCCGGAACGATGGAGTTAGCCTGCATGCGCTTACCGGGAGAGACAATTGCTAAAGGACTGGGCAAAACTTGTGAAACCAATTCATGCCTATTTGTAAACGGTCTCGAGATGAAGCAATGCGATGCACCAGTATCAAAAAGAACTTTTGCAGGAATATCATTAACAGGAAGGTTACCCATGATCACATCTGACGAGTCCTCTGCCTGAGTTGCATTCATCAAATTGACCTTGGCATGCTTGGGGTTATGCTTGACCACAGCTGTACTTGCCGATCTGACAGGAGGAGGAGGAGGAAGACGCCTCTGGTTGAAACACTTGTTGGCATAGTGACCCTTCTGTTGGCACTTGTTGCACGTGACCTCTGAAAGCGGACGGTGATACGGAGCACTCGATCTTGGAGCTTGAGACGAAGTCTTGTTCTGAAAGCCAGGGTTGGGTGGGTGGGAAGAACCACTGCCACCTTTGCTCTTCTGCTGATACGGCTGACGGAACGGAGGAGGAGGAAGCCAAAACTTCTGCTGCTTGGCCACTTGAGTAGAGGAAGAAGGAGTAACATCTCTGACACGCGTCCTGGAAGCATCACACCTCAACTGAGCAGCCTCTTGCTTCAGTGCCATGTTGTAGAACTCATCGTATCTCAAAGGCTCGAAGAGGACAAGAGCGAGCTGAATATCTTCTCTGAGACCACCCCTGAACTGATATATCATGCTCTTCTCATCAGGCACGTCCTGCTTGGCAAAGCGGGCAAGCTTCTGGAACAATTTGTTGTAGTCATAGACAGACAAAGAACCTTGCTTCAGATTGCGGAATTCATCACGCTTGCTTTCAACCACGCTCTGTGGAATGTGATGAGCTCGGAAATCTCGACGGAAATCATCCCAAGTGATAACACGTCCACCTCTGGAATCCTTGTACTGCTGGAACCATTCTGCAGCTTGATCTTTGAGTTGGAAGGAAGCGAACTTCACAAAGTCCTCAGGCCTGACGTTGCTGCACTCGAAATGCTTACACAGATCCACAAGCCAATCGTCAGCATCGGTTGCCTCAACACAATTGTTGAAAGTCTTTGGCCCGTTAGCAAGGAACTGGTTGAGTGTAGCAAAGTGACTCTGATTGCTGCCTTGATTCCCTTGACTGCCTTGATTGCGCTCTTGAAGAATTTGCATGATCAGCTGAGTGTTTGCATTGGTTGCGGCCATCACAGCTTGCCATGCCTCTGGAGGAGGTGGAGGCGATGGCGGATCTTGATTCTGGTTCTGACTGGTGCTCTTAGCGGGAGCCATCCTGAAGATGTTGACCACCGTTAGCACATTGACAGATAAATATTTAAGCTGAATCCAACGGAATGAAAATTGCAACATATAGTCTTCACATCCGAACAAAATGAACGAATGCATTCCTCTTCAAATGGTCACATATCCATAAATTGAGAAGCCACGTAGAATTAAGGTAGAGAAATAAATCAACAAGGTACGGATCAAGAATGAATAATCGGTAAGAAATCCCAATCTCAAACCAATATCCGTGGAAGAAGAACTAGAGCTACTAGAATTCCCACCTATGAAACTCCCGAACCTTTCCGGTTATGCAATCAGGTGTTGGGGATACAGGGGAAGCATAATATCTCACCCAAACTAGCAAATCCTACATCCAGCTGTATCCATCCTTCAACACATAACCAAGAAAACTTCGGAAACCATCTACCTCAACCTTCGAAAAGCATCCGTTATACAAGTTATGGCGATACTCCCGAACTCCCGCCCCAGCACTGGGTGGCGTCAAGGTTATCTCACCAACGAACTGCATAAAAGAGATTTTCGATGTCGGCGAACATATCTCAAGTATTCCAGAATTGCAACGATAAAATTATGATGACAACACCTCAGAGCTCAACTCCCCGGGACACTTCCACTAAACCCCTGACAGGAGGCACCAAGACAGTATTCTCATCATAAGCCATCGGAACAAATCCAAGATACTCGCGTGATCCTAAAAAAAAATTTAGTGAAATTTGAGAAGAGAAGAGCCAAAACTCTACGTCAGGATGCCTTACCAGAGCGATGAGGAGACTGGGAAGTAAAAAGAATTCCTAAGCTCTCCGATATATAATTCCTAAAAGACTCAAAACATTTTTCTAGACACAACTCGGCTGCTAAAAACGATCAAGCAATGGGGCTCCTAAGGTCGGGGAAGGCTCTGATTACCAACTTGTAACGCCCTCGATGCGGCCATAGCTCCCACGTGTCGAGGCACGACTTAGAGACATAACCGCATTGAAAGCAATGTCGCAAGTCAGGCAATCATTACAACATCCCATGTAATATATGATAAAAGGGGGAGATACATAGTTGGCTTACACTCGCCACATCACATCAAAGTACATAAATAACATCCATCATACAAACATTCATGGCCCGACTACGGCGCCAAAATGGAAAAGAACCCAACATGCGACAAGGCCCTGAATCGAACCCCAACTAGGCACCACTACTGATCATCGGGAAAGGAAACATAATAACGCTGGGAGTCCTCGTCGAACTCCCACTTGAGCTCGTACTCGTCACCTGGAGCGAAATCACCTGGACCTGCATCTGGAATTATAGTATCTGTGAGCCACAGGGACTCAGCAATCTCGCACCCTCGCGATCAAAACTATTTAAGCTTATAGGAATGGATGAGGCAAATATATGTGGAGCTGCAGCAAGCGACTAGCATATGTGGTGGCTATCTTATACGCAAACGAGAGTGAGAAGAGGAGGCAAGCACGAGCGAGAATCTAGAAGGACAACCTACGCAAGCATAACTCCAACACCGTGTCCACTTCCCGGACTCCGCCGAGAAGAGGCCATCACGGTAACACACTCAGTTGATTCATTTTAATTAATTAAGGTTTACGTTATCTACAACCAGATATTAACAAATTCCCATCTGCCCATAACCGCGGGCACGGCTTTCGAAAGTTCAAACCCTGCAGGGGGTCCCAACTTAGCCCATGACAAGCTCTCACGGTCAACGAAGGAATAGACCTCCTCCCAAGACGTTCCGATCAGACTCGGTATCTCGGTAACTCAAGACACTTCGATAGGTTAAAACAAGACCAGCAACACCGCCCGAATGTGCCGACAAATCCCGATAGGAGCTGCACATATCTCTTTCTCAGGGCACACTCAGATTGTCCTAGGTACGGGTAGGCCAGCCCAGAGTTGCCCCTGGTGGCCACCGGTAGCTGACAGGTGGACCAACACTCAGAGGAGCACTGGCCCGGGGGGGGTAAAATAAGATGACCCTTGAGTCTGCAGAACCCAAGGGAAAGAAAAGGCTAGGTGGCAAATGATAAGACCAATGTTGGGCATTGCTGGAAAAGCTTTAATCAAGGCGAACTATCAAGGGGTTCCCATTATAACCCAACCGCGTAAGGAACGCAAATCCGGGAACATAACACCGATATGACGGAAAACTAGGGCGGCAAGAGTGGAACAAAACACTAGGCGAGAGGCCGAGCCTTCCACCCTTTACCAAGTATATAGATGCATTAAGGTAACATAGCAATATAATGATATCCCAACAAGTAAATAAATGTTCCAAGAAGGAACGGCCTCCAATCTTCACCTGCAACTAGCAACGCTATAAGAGGGGCTGAGCAAAGCGGTAACATAGCCAATCAAAGGTTTGCTAGGACAAGGTGGGTTAGAGGTTGACATGGCAATTGGGAGGCTGACAAGCAAAAGGTAGGCATCGTAGCATTGGCATAGCAAGAGCGAGCAAACTAGCATAGCAAAGATAGTAGTGATTTCGAGGGTATGATCATCTTGCCTGCACAGTTGTCAGAGTTGACTGGATCCTCACAAGCAAACTCAACGGGCTCCTCGGTAGCAAACTCGTCTCCCGGCTCTACCCAACAAGACAAACAAGCAACAAGGATACAATCAACCACGTGCAAGACCAAGCAATATGATGAAATGATGATATGCTATGCGGGATGCAAAATGCAAGATATGACAGGAAATGCGTGAACCTGGCCTCAACTTGGAATTCCAAGGGTGCCACTGGATAGAGGGGATGAAATCGCTTGAAAACGATATAAAGATCATCGGGATCGGAGTTACGGTTTGGAAATGGCAAGCGTTTTAAGATATGACACCGGTCTGCGATTTACAGCAAGTAGGCATCTAAACGCAATGCAACGAACATGCTACAGCCACCAAACGTGACAACAAAATACATGGCAGGGATGCACACAAGATGCTTAACAAAAGACTAGCACTGAGCCACGGCCAATTCATCCATTATGAGGTTCAAACAAGCATGGCAAAAACGCAAATGCAAAACAGATTCCAGACTTAGTGAAATTAACACTAGTCTGAAATTTCAGATCACTAAGCCCTCTTCGGAGCAGCAAAACAACATGATACATGACCTGAACATGACAAGTAATAACATGGCATGGAGCTACTCAACAAGCTTAACAAAAGTCCC